>NW_015505210.1:146291-178541 GCF_001515645.1 Sinocyclocheilus grahami | reverse complement strand
ATAATATAAATATATAAAATATAACTAAAAATGTATAAATGAATAACATAAAATATAAAATAATAATATAGTTCTATATACAATATTAATTAAATAGTAATGTTTAATTGTATAATATTTGCAATTATATACAATAATGATTTTATATATATATATATATATATATATATATATTTATTTATTATAATTTTTTTAATATAAACATGGATAAATATAATTTATAATTATTTGTATAAATAAACAATGATATTTATAGTATATACTTTATACATACATTATATTTTAAATAAGTTTTAAGTTTATATAAATGAAAACATTTTTTAAATGTTTTTTTTTTTATATATATGTTTCATTTTTGAGGTGACGTTTAGAGAAAAAATGTTGAGTGCATTTGTTATCAGATGGATTGTATCACGCAGTTATACAGGTTACAGTGGTGTACAATTACAGTTAAGCTTATGATAAAGTGTTAGCACATATAGTGTAACAACAATTTTCCAATGGTGTCTCGTGTAATCCTGCATCATGCAGGTTTTGTTTAGAACAGGAAAAAGAGGCTTTGTCTACTCAAATTCCAGTAGGGTGTACTTAAAATTTGACTGTGTTCCCTGCTGAGGCTGCAGCTTCTGGAGCAAATACACGCACACAAACCACACAGAGTCACAGAATGGCTCATTTGTGTGTTATCTCTCCCAGACACTCACATGGAAACAGTACACACACTCAGGCGTTTATGCCTACACACACCCACGTACACACACATGCACAAGCACATTTCTGGCACGGGCTCATTGACGTCAGAAACCCCATCCCCCATCCTTCAGTATTTGCTATTCTTTACAAAGCAATGCTGGCTATTTGGGTCATCTGCAGCTTTATGTGTTGATTTAAATCTAGTGACCCTGACCCAGCTGACCTGGCCCCCCATAATTAGGCTAAAAGTATCAGATTACAAAGTCAAAATTTAGCCTCTCTCTCACACTTAATTTCTCTCATTTAGTGAACTGAAGCGTGGAATTTCCACTGCACGTGATGTATGATTTCAGCTCAGCCCTTTGCCACCTCAAGATAACTGGCAGAGACAAGATACAAAGTACTCAGCAGTTTGCATTAAGTAAACTTTTCGCCATAACTTCTTTCAATCATCAAAGTGGCCAAATAATCTCATGTTATTTGCTAACCTCATGTCTTTCAAAACCTGTATGACTCTATGCTACTTGCGCAAGAATTACACACTACACTTTTACAAACTGGAATCTTATCAGTCCATTTTGTAAATATTAATGATTCAGTGGAATGATTCTCTTTTGAATAAAAAATCAAAAGGTAAATGTAAGATATTGTTTAAAATAAGAAGTAAAGTCAGTTGGGAGATGAAAAGTCACACTGTGAAATATAAAGTTGCAATTATGAGAAAAAGTTGCCATTATGAGATACAGAAACACATTATAAGATGTACAGTCATAATTTACCAGAAACAAAGTCGCAATTGTGAAATATAAAGCTGTAATTACGAAAAAAAATTCATAATGAGTTATAAAGATACATTGTAAGATATACAGTCGCAAGATTTTAAGATTTTAAGTCACATTGTAAGATTTTATGTCACAGTTACGAGAAAAAAGTTGCCATTATGAAATATAAAGACACTCTGTAAAATATACAGATGCAATTGACAAAAAACTAATTCACAATTGCGATATTTGAAGTCACATTGTGAGCTGCAATGTTGCAATTACGTGAAAAAAGTTGCCATAATGAGGTATAAAGACATACATTTGCAATTTACAAGAAATTAAGTCACAATTGCAACATTTAAAGTCACATTGCGAAATTTAAAACATTGCAAAATTTCTCAACTAATGTGAGAAAAAAGTTAGCATAATAAGATGTAAAGACAACACAAGATAAAACAAGATAAAAAGTAGCAATTAACAAAAAAGTTGCCATTATGACAAAGACAAAGCAAGCTATAAAGTCGCAATTGGAAAAAAAAAAGTTACCATTATGAGATACAAAGACTCGCACTGTGTGACAGATAAATATATTAAGTCACAATTACTAAAAACATTGTTGCAACTATGAAATATTGCCTACATTTATGTTTTGTTTTTTTAATGAGATGAAAACAGGCTTTGAAATAATTCCTCATTATGTAAAAGTGTATTGTAGTTTTTAATTTATTTTCATTTGAGGACTAGAACTGTGCTTTAAAACGTTTACATTTTGGTGGTTTATTAATTAATTCAGCCCACCAAAGCTTTTACTGGCTTGAATCTGTCTTTCTCACTCTGAAGACAGATGCGTCCCAATCCCAAATTACTAATTCTCACATTCCCCTGGTGCAGCGCCTCTCCAGAAATGAGGCTTGACTAGGGCCAGACTGAACCACAGTCCATCAAAAACCAACCCGGTCATCATCCTCCCCACACCAAACCTCAATAGGATATACAGACTCATGCACAACAAACTTAAGCAGATCCTGAACTTTATACGTATGGAAAACCAAAGCTTCGTTAACAGCTCAAGTCCTCTATGATTAACTGTGGGCCCAAACATTCCTGCTTGGTCTGCGGATGTCTAATCAGTAGCGTAAAACCACTTGCATGGCAAGTTTTGGCGGTCTACTGGAGAATGCTGACTTGTGACTAATGGAAGGGTTAATGTAAGGAGGGTGCAGGGTGAGGATAAAATTAGGGATGCAAAGAAGGGAGTTTGTCCTTACCTTGGGCAGCAAGACCAGACCCCAGCAGCAACGGCATCCCCTCCCCACTGACCTTCAGTTTCCTTTTATGCTCTGTCTGCAAATCCTGGGTCAGCCTGACCTAGTTGGTTAGTGTTTTGGGAAATGTTGGGTTGCAAATCTGAAAGTGCACGGACAGGGTCCAAAATAAACACTCCAGTTGACAAGCAAATGTATTAGGAACTGCTTTACATAAGATCAGATGAGATAATTTATTATATGAGATCATTTATTATTATATATGTGTATATAATCTATCTATACACACACATATACATACATTTATATTTATGATATCTCTCTCTCTCTCTCTCTCTCTATATATATATATATACATATATATATATATACACACACACACACACACACATAGCCATTTTATATTTCAATATATATACACATTTATTTATTGTTTTAAATATATAAATACACACATTAATACTTACATATGTATACTCTATACAAAATGTATGAAAAATATGTATTTTATCTATCTATCTATCTATCTATCTATCTATCTATACACACACATATACACAGTATACACATACATACTTATACATACATATATACACACACATACATACATATACCTACCTACATACATACATATAAACACATACATACTGTATATGTATGTGTGTATATACAGGTGCATCTCAAATTAGAATGTCGTGTATTAAATAAATTCAATGCGCACAGACTGAAGTAGTTTAAGTCTTTGGTTCTTTTAATTGTGATGATTTTGGCTCACATTTAACAAAAACCCACCAATTCACTATCTCAACAAATTAGACTATACACACACATATACATACATTTATATTTATGATATATATCTATCCATCTCTCTCTCTGTATATATATATATATATATATATATATACACACACACACACAGTATATACACAGTATATACACACACACACACAGCCGTTTTGTATTTCAATATATATACACATTTATTTATTGTTTTATATATGTAAATAGACACATTAATACTCACATATGTATACTGTATACAAAATGTATGAAAAATATGTATATTTTATCTATCTATCTATCTATACACACACACTGTATATATGCATACATATGTATATGTATATATATATAAATAACCTATAAATGAAATAAATGTAAAATAATAGATGTGTGAATGAAAGAATGAATACATATGTTTGCATGTATATATTTTTGTATAATATATTGATAAATCTATATATAAATGATAAAGTGGATACACGTTTCGATGTTATAAACCTTTATAATCTGCGCTATTTAAAAGACTAGCAAAACAAAGCCAGGCGTCTCAGGCTGGTAAAGCGAATGTGGTATACATTAAGTGAACTAATTTCTTCCAAGCTGTACAAGTTTAACATTCCCTGGCTTCACTCAAGCCTCTGATGTAGTTAGGCACCAGTGACGCTAGTGTGCTGGTGCTAGCATAGCGTGTGTGTGTTTGTATGCATGTGTGCACTGATTTCAGTCAGAGGAAAGACAGAGGGAAAAAGATCAACTCTGAGAGACAGCTGGGGTAAGAAGGAGAGAGCAAGGGGAGGAAGAGAGGGAGAATGACTGGGACCACATGTCACGTGTATCTGGAGAAAGTGCATAACCCCTCGCAGGGCCGTCCCTAGACACAGCATTCGCATGAGCAGAGGCAGAAACTAGCAGACACGTCTGTCACGTCTCTCCGCGTGCGTTTCAGGCTCATGCTGTCCTAACCCCTCCTCCTGTTCCGTTTTGTCTTATTCAAATCACTTCCTCAAACAAATCCCTGTGGAATCAGATGTTTCTCCTAAAATGATGCTCTTATCCATAAAGTGAAAGTAAAAGTGAACAGGGGCTCCACAAACCCCTCATAAAAGTAGTTCATATGACTTGTATGCAACGTAGTTAAGTTGTAATTCATTAATAAACATCTCCTCGGCTGTTACTCATTTATATGTGCGCATATTCCAATAAATAAAGGCCAAAGTGTACTTTTTTTTTACACATACATTAGCATGTGTGTACAGCCCAATGCGTAGCCTTTCGAAGTACACTACATTTGATAGTGTGCACAAACACAGGTGCTCGACACATGCATACTAGAAAGTTATACAACTACAAATCTCACAACTAATTTTTTTCAAGGAATTTATTTTGAGTTGTTGAAAATACACAGAATATAATCTTGAGAATCTTGAGTTTTTATCTCACAACTCCAAATGTTTTCTCAGGATTGTGAAAACAGTCTTAGAATTGGGAGATAAAAACTCAATTGCAGAAAAAAGTATGTTTTTTTTGTGGCAGAAAAAAATTAACAATTGTGATGTAAAATTCAGAATGGCAAGATTTTAACTCAGAATTGTGAGGAAAAAAAGTAAGTTATTTTTTATTCCGTGGCAAAACACAAATTATGAAATGTAAACTCAGAATTCTGATGCAAACTTGAAATTACGAGTTTATACAGTTGGAATTGTGAGATAAAAACTTGCAATTGCAGAAAAAAAAAGTTATTTTTATTCCAAAAAAGAGCACAGATTTACATGAAATTCTGAGAATTGTAAAAATTGAAAAAAAAGTCAGAATTGTGAGATGTATATTCTGACTTATTTTCTTAGAATTGTGAGTCAAAACATTGTCAAAATTTGTCACACCCGTATTGATTTTGACCAATCACAATGTGCCAGATTTTAAAACGAGCATATTCACATCACATGAATGAGATTTGAATGCTGTCACAGAAAGGAAAGAAACATCTGAGAAGCAGAAGACTCACAGTAAGCACAAGTTACCATTTGTTCTCACTCGAAATAAAAAAAAAAATCTAATTTTTTCCTACAGGAAACTTCACAACTACAATAAAACTAGCTATTCATAAATGTGTAAAACAGGATCTGAAGATCTAAAGCACTGTGCGTGAAGCATGGACAGCAAAGGCTGAGACAGTCTTGAGGGTTTTGTAAACAAAGCCTGTTCACATCCCTTTATCAAATGTGTTTTTTTCTTCTTTTTTTCACTCAGCAGGACGTATGTTTGAAAGAAAACTCCGGTTTGGTTTCTCCGCCACCAAGTCTCAAGGCTATCCCACAGAACTCAGGACCGGATCTGAGCCAGGCCATTTTTAATGTTTGAAATTTGGGATGAAATCCAAGCAAAGAAATACAGCCTTGGTGCAGACCTTCTAAAGTTATGCAAGTCTATGAGAGTAACAGCCCAATAAAAAAAAAATAATAAAAATTGTAGAAACGTATGTAAAGCTCTCATTACTGTTGCCATGCCCAGTGAGGAGGGGATGTGGAGCTCTTCAACTAGGGCTGAATGGCTGCGTTTCATTTCATGGGGCCATTTGTGTCCACAATTTTTTTATGCAAGACACTAAACAGTAAAATATGCAATTAAAGGGGTCATATGATGCTGCTAAAAAGAATATTAGTTTGTGTATTTGGTGTAATGAAATGTGTTTATGCGGTTTAAAGTAAAAAAAAACACATTATTTTCCTGTACATTGTTTCTCCTCTATGCCCCACCTTTTGAAATTTTTACAAAGCTCATCGGCCTGAAAAAGCGAGGTGTGCTGTGATTGGCCAGCTATCCAGTGCGTTGTGATTGGCCGAATACCTCAAGCGTGTGACGGAAATGTTACGCCCCTCACCATACTGTGATGCCCTGTCCGGCCGGGGCGACGAGACAAAAACATTAAAACCCATTATAAACGAGGCATTTGTTGCATCCAGTGGGGACATAATTACTGATTATAATGACTTATAATGTCTTTTTACGCATTGCGTTGCATCGCGCCGCGTAAACATAATACCCTGTCTGCATTTGTGATCGGAGAAATGACAAACAACAAGTGCTACTCTACACTGCCCAAAACTTGCATTTGAATCGTCAGTGGCAAATCCTTTAAATGAAAATGTACTTACAGACTGTGAGTCAGAACTGCCGGCATTGTAGTCTACTCTACCAGGATCAGGAAACAGTCCTCCATAAAATGTGCTGCACACATCTGAATATTTGGGTTGAACTGTTCTGGAACGGTGTTGTAAATACAACTTAACCACTGATTTCTAGTCGTGTCCTCTTTTGGAAGGCCAAACAAAGTAGTTTCGCTTTCACAACGAAACACACGGCGGCCTAGTGTGAGCGGAAGCCGCGGCCTAGCGTGAGCTGAGGCCGGGATAGAGTGAGCAGAGGCGGCGGGCATGAGAACTGCGCGGCCGGCAGATTCGACGAAGGAGCAGCAACCACCGGACTGGACGACCCCGGACTGGACTCCGCTTCGCCCACGGTGAAAGCCGTTCCGGCGATCCACAGCACCAAGTTGATGTATTTCTTCAGCAACCAGCACGGATCAGCTCTAGGCATGACGAAGCAGATACAAAGTAGTTTCGCTTTCACAACGAAACACACGGCGGCCTAGTGTGAGCGGAAGCCGCGGCCTAGCGTGAGCTGAGGCCGGGATAGAGTGAGCAGAGGCGGCGGGCATGAGAACTGCGCGGCCGGCAGATTCGACGAAGGAGCAGCAACCACCGGACTGGACGACCCCGGACTGGACTCCGCTTCGCCCACGGTGAAAGCCGTTCCGGCGATCCACAGCACCAAGTTGATGTATTCCCTCAGCGACCAGCACGGATCAGCTCCAGGCATGACGAAGCGGATATCGTCCTCTTTTGTTAGACCAAACAAAGTAGTTTCGCTTTCACAACGAAACAAACAGCTCTTCACGACATGGCAGTGGCAACAATACTACAGCGAGAATAAAAGTTACACCTTCTTTCTTTGCGTGAACATTTGGGCGGCGTAATGCAAATCTTCCCACATAGGGATGTAGACATGTGGGGGCGTGTTAGAACGAGACGTTTTAGGTAGGCGTGGTTAACTCAACTTTTATAAATAATATCTCTTTGGATTTGAGACTTTAGTCTTTGCAACTTTACAGATCTTCTTTATGCACCAAGAGCTTGTAACACTAAAACTAAAACAATGCAACGGATTTTTGTTTATTTAAATGAAATTAGTGTTAACTGAAATAAAATTATAAAAATGAAAAAGCTTTAAATATTTTAGCTAGTTGTCAGTGCAACATTTCTCATTTTAACTTGATGTACTAAAATAAAAATAAAACTGAATAAAAAACAAAATAACAAACAATACATTTATTAAAAGTTACAAATATTAAGTTTTAAAATATTAATAAAAGCTATAAACGTATCTCAATGATAACTAACACTGATATATTCTGTCCTTAAAATTATATATTTGCCACAAAATAACTCTGAACTGTCACTATAAAAGAAAGTTTTAATGAAGCTGATTCACCAAGCGTATACATTTATGTTAAAATAAATAGAAAAACCTTCATCATTAAAATTTATTCTAAAAAGTGAAATGGTTGAATGCCAGTGCATGACCTTTATAATAGGGAGAGGAGCAGCCATCTTGACATTAAATGTTGAAATGTCTTGATATGAAATGCATTTTCATAGAACGTTTAAATTCTTACAGAAATGTACTTTAAGAGTTACAGACTCCTCTGTTACCCACAATGACCCTCTCCAGTTCAAACAGCATGGCACATTATGGCCGAAGCCATATTTCTTTTCCAAACATGCTTTTTTATGAGCTATATGGAAAGTTTTGTAAAGTCTGCAGGCTGCTCTCGCTCTGGCTCTCTTTCTCTCAGGCTGTAAACCCAAGTAAGCATGGTGAGCAGGAGCCCTTAATGTCTACTCTGCGTCCTGTGGAGACTGCTGAAGCTCAGGGTTCTGGGAACACAGGGTGCAACCTTATGCCAATCCACACGGGCACGTCTGCCTGCTGCTCGTGTCAGATAAACCCATGCAGCTCGGCTCTGATCTGAGTCAAGGAAGAACCGGTGCGATATGTTCTCTCTCTGTGTACTCCATCACTCTGCCTGCTATTCACAGATCCTGTTTCATTATGGCATTTATAAACAGGTCTGTGATGTTCAGATCAGATGACCTGCCTGAGAACAGAATAACTATGGGAACCGAGAAAGATAAATAGAAATCAAACTGACTCTTATATAATATGAAACATTTTTGTGTGTAATATGACTAGATGTCATGTGAGAATATTGATACAGTAATGGCAATCTGTGCTGATGGTGAAAATAATGAAATGCTAATGGATGCAAATTTTTGGACACTGCATGAAAAAATGTATATCGCAACGCAATATGCTCAATTTCCATTTCCAGTGTGATTTCAGCCACAATTTTTAACATCTCTTTCTTGGACAGAAAAAACATTTTTACACAAATAATATAAAAAATAACGTTTTTTATATAACGTTCATAAAAAATTTGTGAGATAAAATGTCACAATTACATTTTTTATTCCATGGCATAAACAACAACAACAACAAAAAACAGAACTGCAAGATGTAAGGTCAGAATTCTGAGAAAAAAGTCAGAATTGTGGGAGAAATAAAATCTGAATTTTGAGTTTCTCGCAGTTATAACTTTTTTTTGTTCCGCTTCCATAGAAATGGGCTTCCATAGCCAAGACATTTTAACACAAATAAAATGCTAAATAATGAAATGAAATGAAATTTTAAGTTGACCACAATTTCCATGTAATATTTTAATTTACTTTAACCTGAATGCCACTTTTAACTTGACACTGAATTGTCATGCAACATAATAATATCATGTGAAAACAACGTAGCAGTTCAGTAGTATTACTATTTAGTAGTTTACAGTGTATATTGTTTAGTATTCAATAAACTAATATCCCATTCTGAATGTTTGTTTTTTCATTCTTACATGAAACCAGGTGACTTGCTGTCAGTGCCATACAGAATAACTGGATGTTTGACAGTGACCCACTCTATTCTATAAAAAATAATGAATAATTTCCCCATGTCAAGTGCCAATCATAACACCAGAAGTTGCCACTAGATGTCAAAAATTAACTGGAAAAAAGATTCTAGATTACGGTTCTTACTATCTGGCCTTACTACAGTTGGTGCCACAGTAGCTCCTAGCATCAGTCCACCAGACCTCTGAATGAGGCCTTTGGCCCAGGCTGCTGACATTGTGATTGAATTACAGGGTGCAGAAGGATTGTGGGTGATCAGCTTGGTGCTGTGCACTGATAGCATTCAGTCATCACTTTTGCATGGTGAGACAGAGCGAATCAGGGTGCAGTCAAGCATAAACACGTCTAATTGATCTGGGCTCTGCAGATTTCACACAAGAGTTCACAACCTTCTCACCACAGGACAAGCCCTGCCTTGCCATGTAATTATGGGGGTATGAAGCCTAAAAATAAAAACATAAATGTCATAAGTGTGTGTGTGTGTGTGTGATATATATATATATATAAAACTGAAATTAAGTGTAAATGAAATTAAATTGAATTAGATTAAGTTATATGTCAATTAAATTAGATTCAATTGTTAAATTATAAATATGTAAATTAAATTACACTTATTTTCTAAAATTACTAAAATTATTAACCTTATTAATACTCTATAATTAATTATTCATATTTTATATGTACTGGTAAAAATTCACTATCAACAGAAATTGATACATTAAAAATTGCATTGCAATTATGTTTATTACATTATATAACATTATATGAAACAATATATTAAACTTACTAAAACTGAAATTAAAAAATTAAAAACAAAAATGTAAACATAATAAAATATAAAAATAAATACTAATATCTATTTCATATATCCTGTTATTTATATTATTTACTTAATTATGCATTTATGTAAACATTTTCGGTCAGTAGAAGTCAATGGAGCTCAACAGAACAGAAAATAGAATAGAAAATATAAGTAGAAAATTACAGAGCCCAGATAAAAGATTAAACCAAATGCTTATATTTACAATGATTCATTTATCAATATCCAAACAACAAACCCGACATTAAGTAAAGCTTGTAGTTTTTGGGATGTTCAAACATTTCTCCTACGCCAGTTTATGTCTAACCATAAGTAAGTCGACTATAATTAAACCATTTCTAGGTTGATTTCCATAGAAAGCGCAAGTATAAAAAAAACTGTGCACATGCACAGGGGCAGGTGTACAAACACAAGGGCCGAAGTTTTTACGCAACTGACGGTTCTGTGCAGAAATCACTTAATCTGTTTGGAAATGAACACCGGTAAGAGAGCATGCAGCCTGTGAATCATGTACAGCCATCTTTATCCGGGACTTGGCCAGAGCGCTTACATAATCCAGTTAAAATACACCCCCAGTCACATGTAGCATTCAGCCCTGTGGAGAGATATCCTACTGCCACTAGGGCTGTGCTGGCAGCTGTTCAGACACACACACACACACAAAGCCATTAAAGATTCAACTGTGATTCACTGCCAGAGTTTCAGTACCCTGCCTGCATGTGAACTGTCTGTGGAAAAATGAGCCAAGAGCTCTCACTCCCAGCACATGTGACTGCATGGAGTCTTCACCAAGCAGCGTTATGAGAAAACACACACACACACTCCCTGCAAGAGGGAAAAAGAGGTACAAGATGGGCAGGATGTCCAGCCCTTTAAAGTCACAGCACAGGATTCCTGAAAGCGTGCTGGGTTTCACTTCTTGCTGAGCACATGCGACTCGGAATGCCACGGCCGTGTGTGTTTTTGAGGGCGCTAATGGATGGTGAGCTCGTCATGCATTTTCGACATAACTTCAACAGACTGGTGAAAGACAACCATGACTGATCTCTTTAAGGAGCTGAGTTGTCGTGAAAAACCACATAATCGCCCGGGTACATCTGGCCATCGCTGTCTGAAAAGATGCAATCTCACCATCTGGGGCGGCACACAAACCGTCGCACAATATGAGCCTGATCACCAATTCAACAGCATTATAACACCTGGTCATTCCATGGTCAGATCTATCAATTATGCAAGTGTATTTAATATTTAATTAAGGGTCGTTTATGGATGCTATGTATTCAGCCTTGTGTGTTTCAGTGTCTGACAGTGTATATACATGCTTCAGAAAAGAAAACTGTTCCTTTGTTTTTGAAAGTGATGGTCATTTCCACAACAGTGTCATTTGTTCCACATCTAAAACAAGTAATAGTGTTTTATGGTGGAAATATAGGTGGTGAAAACATTTCTGGAATAAAATGACTTTTTTTTTTTTTTGCTATGGCTAATTTCATGGATAGCATTTTATGTAAAGTCCCTGTGAAATCTAATTAGAAGTTTTTTGGCTTTTATTTTGAATAGCCTTAAGGTTATCTGTAAGCTTATGTGCTCCAAAACTATGACAAAATTCACATTTAGAAGATATAAGCTTTCAAAGCTTACAGTCTCTCACTTCCGGCAATATGGATCAGCGGTTCTGATGACATCACCTTGCACTTCAGCTTCTCGGTCCAATCAAATGCTTGCTAGAATCTGAAGCGTCCGGCCCCTACACTATAAATAGACACTGAAGCTGTGCCTGAAATCGGTCACTTGTTCACAGAATTAGTATTTTCTGTGAATGGCATGTAATGCATTATATAGGGAAGAGGGAACGATTAAGACAATGTAAATGTGCCATCCATTGGGTCGAATGAGGTCTGGTTTCGCGTTGTGTCACACGAATCGCCGCAGAGTGCACACAGTCTGCTCCAGTCCAGAGACATGATATCAAGAGCGGATCATATGCTCGACCATAAAATGTATCGGACCCATTTGAATTCTACACAAAATGTTGAATTCTACACAAATGCTGCTGGCTATTTTAAAAAAAGGGGTGGAGCTGCTCGATATGTCCCGCCCTGTCTTCCTGTTTCAGTTGAAATGACATCAACAGATAGAATAACGCTGCACGTTCCAAGGCACTTCAGTGGACCTTTAAATACAGTGGGTACGGAAAGTATTCAGACCCCCTTATTAGAGGCAAAACCAACATGTAACATTTTGGCTAATTGGTGGCAAATTCATATGAATTTGAGCAATCTTATTTCTTAAGCTTTTATACACACACTATTGAGGGTTAGGTTTAGAGGTGGACCTTCATGCTTAATGTTTTCTAAAAAAAACATTTTTGGAGTAAAATGGCTCTTTTGTTTTGCAAAAAATTATTTCATTTCTACGATTTTGTAAGATCCGCTTTAGCCCCACTAACAAAGGTTTAGAGGTGGGCCTTCATGCTTACTTTAAAAAAAAAAATCATACGCTTTTGTCTGAATCAAATTTATCGTATTTAATACCATTTTGTGGTGCAAATATTTTTACATTAAAATGTATCTGAAATATAAGTTTTGGTGAATTCATATAATTTTGAGCAATCTCATACATACAATGTCATACAATCTGCTTACGATATGTTTTTTGTTTTTATTTATTGTGTTTAATAGTATTTTGTGGTGGAAATGACGACAGTGGAATCTTTTTTGGAATAAATGGCTCTTTTGTTTTGCTAAAGCTAATTTCATAGGTACAATTTTATGCATCTTACATAGAAAACTTTTATTAAAGGCAAAACCAACACGTAGCTATTGTATATTTTGCCGAATTGGTGGCAAATTCATATGGTTTAGGGGTGGACCTTGCATACATTTTTTCCCCTAAAAATCACACTTTTAAGTATGAATCAAATCGTTTGAATGTATACAAATTTAATCACTAATATCAATAGTTACATTTTCTCATGAGCTCAGGTTGGCAAAGCTGTTTGTCATGTTGGAAATTTTGTAGTTTGTGTAAAAGCTATAGTTTGTGTAAAAACTACTTAATAATGTTGAAGTAATTTGAAATAAATATTTTAATAAATAATTCAAATTACATATGTTTAATAGTTAAAGATTATCTGGGTCTGGGACTAAGGTAAAACAATAAAACTATATATAGAAGGCATTCAAAAAGGAAACAACAGAGGCAAGTTTCCAGTTGTATTATAACCTTCGTATAAAAATCAACATAAAGGAGCCCAAAGCTGAAGAACATAAAACATATAGAAGGAGTGAAAGCAGAAGAGCAGAACATCTCAAAGCCTGTTATGTACAGCTGACTTAGTTACATAATCAATAAACACCACACATGGATTTCCACCACGAACAACGTCTCTGTCTGGAATAATCCTGTTAGATTTAGAATCGGCCTGTTGCCGACCACAAAACTCTGCTCGGAGTGTCATGTTCTCTTACCCTTCAACATGATTTCAGTTTCTCACACTATTTCTGTGAAAGCATTAGCTGAATGTGTTTTTTATGATTGCTTGTAATGTGGGGCACAGGCTGTGTCCTCATCTGCTATTACTCACGTTCACACACACACACACACAGAGAGAGAGAGAGAGCGAGAGAGAGCGAGAGAGAGAGAGAGAGAGAGAGAGGTCTTGATCAGTATGTAACCCATGAAACAAAGCAGATATGGCCATTAATGTTGAGTCATCTATGCTGGCCATACTCAAAGGAGTGTTACTGAGATTCACACACAACACTTAATTTAGTCCTCCACACTTAAACTGCCAATGCAGTTTAACCATCATTTTGTTTGCTATAAAGGCACAATTGTTAAATCAAACGCACAACTGAAAACCAAAAACATTCATAATATTTAAAATGCATGTGTAACTTAAGAGTTCCAGCAGTCTAGCTGCTATTTTTCAAACTCCCTCCAGCAAATGAAGTGAGAGGTCACCAAAGACGATGTAAAATATATCTACACAAACACATGGATAATGAAACAAGACGTCTAATTCACCCCAAAATAAGTAAACCATATATTTTTATTCAAATATACATCTATAATGTTATAGATGTATATTATAATATATATTATAGAGGTTTATTTTAATATATAATATTATATATACATTTTACACACATACATATAGGATTATTTTTATATAATATTCCAATTATTTAATAAGATATTCAGATATTTTATCTTGTTTTCATTTTGGAATTATTATAGTGATTGTCATCACTGTAAAACAATTATTTTTTTATTTAAAATCATAATAAATTAACTATTATAATAAATAATAGTATTAGTAAATTGTAAATAATATTACATAGCCTATTTAGTGGATTTTCAACAATAATAAATTAAGCGCAGTGCAAAAACTGATGCATTAATATGCAAATTTAATATACTTTATAATGCAACTTTTATTTATATATATATACATACTATATATATATATATATATATATATATAATTTATGGAAATGTAACCTGGACATGTTTTTGATTGGAGATTGTTCATATATATATATTTATCCACAAAGTCACTCTTCTCTCTAGAGTGAGGGCAGCGATTCATTTCTAGCCACGTGTGGAGATGACATTCGAGGGTGGAAGTGATGTGGGCACCCAAGTGTTATTCTCTCTTTTTTTATGAATGGGATAAAGAAAGGCAGTGAGAAATCCAGCATTCCCCGCAACCCTCCATCCTACTGAATCATCAGTGTCCGTCAGACAGTGCTTCTAAATCACCAAGCCAATTTTCACCTGTGACTCATCGCAGGCCTGACACAAGGACGAGGGGCTGAGCATTATTGCCTTGCATGAAAACGTGCAGCAGAGAGACCATTGAAAACCATAAAGTTAATGGAAAATTAATTATAAATAAAAATAATAATCAAAATAAAGTTAGCACAAACATTTTTTTTTTGCATTAAATACAGGATAATAATTTTTTGGGGGCATAATATACTTTATAATGCAACTTTTATATTTTATATATATATTAATATATATTTATTATTTATGGAAATGTAACCTGGACATGTTTTTGATTGGAGATTGATCTCCAATTAAATATTATATTATATATATACTCATATTTATCCACAAAGTCACTCTTCTCTCTAGATAACTTTATTATGCACTGCAATTATGTTGTCTGCTGCTTTAAATGTTTAAGCTTTTTAAAGCTAAGTGGATTCTGATTGGCTGTCAATGTTTTTATAACTTACCAGCTGAAAAAAAAGTTTTAAAAGTGATTCCAATAATATCGTTCCTCTGTGTCAATATTGTTATAGTTGCGGTGTGGATGTCGCTATTCTCAAAGAATTAGAATAAATACTCAAACTTTAAGTTATCGTTATAGTTATCGTCATTGGTGTGAACAGACCTTGAACGATAATTGTAACAATAACTGTAACAATAACTATATAAGCATCTACACCAAAAGATGATAACATTCTGTTCATTATAAGCACGCACTACAGTTTTGTCATCTGGTGCTTTAAATTTTCAAGCTCTTTAAATTCAGGTTGATTCTGATTGGCTGTCAATGGTTTTATTGTTCATCCACTGGGAAAAAAGTTCTATAAAAGCACATTTACTGTACATTAGCAATATTTTAACTAAATTTTGTTAAGTTCCATTGTCTATTATGAATAGTTTAGCAATGTATGAATAAGTCACTTTCAAAATAAGCAGGTTTCTGTTGGTCGGCAAAGCTAATTCAAGTGACCAACTTGAACATGAGCGAAATCTACTCCAGATTGTGTGAATTCCTATTGAAATGACTAAATTTTGTCTGCATAATTTCACAGAGCCATGGTAAGTGTGACCAAACCTTAAGTGATTACAACAATTTCATTCCTCTGTGTTGTTATCCTTGTGGACTCCACTGTTTTCATAGTATTAGAACGATCAATAAAACTTTATAGTTATAGCTGTCGTTATCGTCCTTGATGTGAATGGACCTTTATCGAGGAACAGTCACAGCAAGCTGGCCTATAAATTGGCCTGAACATGCCATTACTGGCCACAAAAGGGCACGTTCCCAGAAGATAGTCTGCAATTAAAACCAGACCGGTTTGTACCCAGTCGCTAATCCATTTGGGTGGCGTCTTTGGCTCAGTTCAAAACCCACAATGTTTTGTTAATGTTCTCCTGGTTGTCAAATACCGGCAGGAACAGAGTGGGAGAGAGATAGAAGAAACAATCGGCTCACATCAATTATGATTTTCAATTGTGAAAAGCTGAAAGGAGAGACAGAAAATGGGTGGGTTTTTTTCTCACATGTGCTCACGTTTTCAGGGGAGGAGGATTGGCTCCAGGCGCTGAATCTTTGTCTGGACTCCAACCAGAGATCCCACCCCCCAAAGAGAAACAGAGTGCCTGTGAGTCCTTATTTGCTCTTTACCGTCACAGCCACCAACTTGCTCACCACACTACGCCATGAGCGTGAAAATACCAGTGGACGCAGACCACCAGGCATGTCATTTTCCTCACATTCATGCTGTTTGAAAAGACCAAAGTGCACCGAATAATGTGATGGAATACTGCCACACAACCTCACCTGCTGTGGGGCTTTTAGAGAAACAACATTTTAGAGTGCAACATTCTTAACACAGCAAGTGAAGTACTTTGGAATGTTTTTCCGCCCTGCCCCCCTCACCATGGAAACTCCACCGGCTATGCAAGAACAGCGTGAGTGTAAAGGCATCACGTGTGCAACCCAACACGAAATAGAATGCGGTGTCCTATCACGTTCAGTCTCATTCATTCATTCGACTTGGTCCACGTACGACCAGCTGTGCACATTGCAGTCGGTCAGGGGCAGGTATAAGCCTCCTGGGTTATACCTGGGGTAATGGGGCTCCTGGGTATCCAGTGATACAGAGAGCGGCAGCAGCAATGTACACACTGAATTGCTCCTTAGACACATGTGTCACTGGCTTGTAGTACATGCAAATGTTTCCACTGGTCTGTTTACAGTTGCGAAACAATCAATAGACCTAAATATGGGCTAGAAGTCGTAAATGCCCAGTCCATAGGTCACTATCATGAAAAACATCAAAATCCAATAAATAAATAACTATATTTGTAAATGGAAATGAAGGCTATTTAAGGAATAATGTATGTATATATATATATATATATATTTGACAGTTACGGTACACCTTCATCCCCAAATTGTCATGAAAATACTTGACTTTTTTTGTAATTCTCATTTCCATAATTCAAATGATGTATAATTTTTTTTTTTAAATAACAATTAAATATAACATATATAACATCTAAAAAACATTATGTGTGCGTGTGTATAGGCTAGTCTCACCACTTTCTGTTTTTATAACTAGTTAGTGTGAGAATTATCAGCGGCATCAACTATTTTAATTTTTAATGTCTCCTAAATTATTAAATTTAAATGCATGGGCAATTTCGTCACGCAGTCTGTCAAGGTTCATTTCAAGCCTTTGTCTCACATTTGAATTAGCTGCCAGTTTTAGCGCAGTTAGCAAAACATGGATATTCTAAAAGATATGCAACAACACCAACATTTTTATGATGTTACTTGAGATATGTAAATGTATAATAAAGTAAACTTTTTCCAACATAGGCTCATGAAACAGAGCTGTTGTTGTGGTTACCCATTCTGGCTAATATAATTTCTGCTAGCGTCTATTTGTAGACGCTACAGGTGAAAAATATGTCCTCAAACCTGTACGAAACCTTTGAGAACCCTGTTGAAGCAAGTGTACGTGTAAAAATATATGAACTCTTACGGTGCTTCCTTTGAGGCGTGGGGGTGACCCCTTTAATTAGGGGGGTCAGACCCTCCCAAATGATTCACACCAGGGCTGCAGCATATACGCTAATCAAACGTCTTACATTTTAAAAGCGACCTAACCCTAATATACGAGAGGGAGGTGCATCTGTGGCCTCATCCCATCCAAGCTAATGAGGTATAAAAAAAGTAAGTAACTGTCTGTGAATAACAAAATAAGCACTCGGATTTTGACATTCTGTCCGCCTGTTGGAATGAAACCGATCCGCGTGTCCACGTGTTTTGTCAATTTGCATATCATTTTAATATGTAAGCTCGTCTCCCCTATCAGCCGAAGCTTGCTTCCAACGCAAACTCTATTTGTCAGATACGGGTCTGGACGCACAAATCGGAAAGCCCTGCGTTTTTGCACCCGCCCTCTCAGACACGTTGCGTTGGGAGAAGTAACACGGGGCCACACACACACAACTGCAGGTCTACATCACTGACACCACGCACAGCTCTCAGCAGAGGCTCGACAGGCGCTCCGGTTGTGTTTGGATATAACTTACTGCTGAAACAAAGGACAGTGCGACTATTCGTCCCATCCGGCTTGAGGTAGGATTCGCGTTTTAAATACCGGCGATCGCTTCTGAATTAGTGTTTTTGTGGAGTAAAAATGACACGCATATAGGAAAACCGCTGCGTTTATATAAAGTTCAATGTATTTGTGTGTAAGAGATGTTAAGACGCCGCTGCGTGAAAAGAGGCATCCGCCTATCGCAAAACGGAGAAAATTGTTATTTTATTCTAATCTAAATATAATTTTTAATACTCATTAACGTATTTATAGCATTAAATGTAGCCAATATGATAGCATGATTCGGTCTAGTGTTTTTAGAAATAGTTTTTGGCTCGTATCCGCTCCGTATTAGTTTGAATACAAATTCTGTAATATGTTTTAAAAAAGACAAAATTGCGGTGGTCTTGGAAGGGTGTATTAAGGTGTTAGTCATCATCAGGGCCCCACCCTCAGTTATCAGACAGGTGCATTAATTCATAAGGCTTTTGTTTTCTTTCACAGCGTTTTAATATTAATATATACGTGTTGCCCATAGCAACCGAAATTACTGGCAGGCGTACAAGAAACACGTCTCGTTTACATGACTTCCTACATTTCTAGTCGCGCTAAATGTCGCTATTAAATAATAGCCACATGCCCGCTTTGTCTACGTTTGGTAGCTAAACGTAAACATAAGCTTTCAATGATTTTCTTTGTTTTGTCAATTTACCGGTAAGCACAAACTAATAAAGGGCCTTTTCATCCGCGTCCCCGGCTGTCGACAAAACTTGTAAAAGTATCCCATGTAGGCAGTTTTTCGATATGAAAGGGGAGTTTGTTCGCTAACGGCTGTCGTTTTGTTCGATTAAACTTTTTGGTGAAACTAGTATTGACAAGAAAAAGCTGGTCAGCAATTATGTCCATTTGGAAAGGTTGATCTTTGTGACCGTTATAAAGCCAATTAGCCGCGTGCTTGAGGTAGAGCTATTACATAGGCTAATGTAAAGCAGTCCATTTGTGTGCAATGATTCCCGAAGTGATGTGAAAGTGTATATACACTGCTGATGTATATAGTGCTACATATACAGTTTATGTAGTGCATTGTACATTTATCTATAACTATATATTTCGGTTTAATGCAATGTCTGTATACAAAACATCTCTTTGTGCTGTACAACGACAATGAAGGAATGTATATAGTTTTAAGTACTTGTATTATAAGTTGAGTTATGATCCGTTATATAAAACTTATGCAGTGTTACTATTTTTAGTATTTAAAAAAAATTAATAATTTAGATGATACAAGATGAAGCTCGCTTTAGGTCACCTGACAATACAGTTTATTTATATATATATATATATGTATGTATGTATGTGTGTGTGTATGTATGACTAAATTAATAATAAACTAAATATATACAAGTATGTAATTTTATGAATGTGCATCATGTACACATTCTGTTGATTCATAAGAAGCCTTCCACTTTAAAGAGATGAGTGGTCAGAACCCTTAGAGAAAGCACAAAGCATTTGCTTCTGTACAACATGTGCCTTTTGCAAAGATTCATGGCTTGCCTCATTAAACATGATGACTAAACACTCCTTTTATGTATATTCCTCGAGGCCTGTCTATTATGAATTACAAAGAACCGATGGAATTGATAATACAAAAAAAAAGTTTTTTTTACTGGTAATGCACAAGGCCGCAGATCTGGTCCCAGCTGTGTGTTCGTGGACTATTTTGAAATCACCCTCTTTTAAAAGCAAGCCCACAAAATAATTTACTTTTACATTTAGGTAATGCATGAGTCTTAGCAATTTATTAATAAAAGACCACAGAAGGAATGGCACAATTAAAACAGCTTATTTCTAGGTCCTTTGTTCCATGTCAAATGGTGGTCACCATGGTTGCGGTGTTCTGGTGTCATTGAATAAACAAATAGGGCTTTTTATTTATGTATTTTTTTTTTGTCACAGCCTTCTAGTCCTGTAAGGCTACATTTTCAAGTGTTTTGTAATTGGGTGCAATCAGATCAAACAAATGCATGTGCTGTACAGGACACACATTTGTTCCAAATAGACTGCAGAAAAAAAAATATCGCTTTGAATAAATGTTGCGACTATTATTTATAAGGTTAACTAAGGTTAAGGTCAAAAGCATGTATACGTGTTAACATATATTCTTTTTAGGTTTGGTTTTGGTTCTGTTAATGCACAGATGTAGTTGTGTTGTTGTTGAAAACAAGAATTAATCATAAATGTCAGTTTCATGAGTTCTCTGCACTGTTTGTGAAACAGCAGTACATCTTTTTATGGCCGCTGTTTATCTTTAGTGTTTGTGTGAGTCTCAGGTGGTCTGTCTAGAAAACACGCTGGTCTGAGCCTACATGAATTCAGTATCCCAAAGGGTTTGATTGGAGATCTGCTTAAGTTGTCATTTTGGACCATTGGTATCTGCAAGTCTATGAACTTCGCAAATGGGTCTGAAACAGATGGTTGAGTTTGATTCTTTTTGGTTTTGGTTCTGTTAATGCACAGATGTAGTTGTGTTGTTGTTGAAAACAAGAATTAATCATAAATGTCAGTTTCATGAGTTCTCTGCACTGTTTGTGAAACAGCAGTACATCTTTTTATGGCCGCTGTTTATCTTTAGTGTTTGTGTGAGTCT
Source organism: Sinocyclocheilus grahami (assembly GCF_001515645.1). Taxonomy (NCBI): domain Eukaryota; kingdom Metazoa; phylum Chordata; class Actinopteri; order Cypriniformes; family Cyprinidae; genus Sinocyclocheilus; species Sinocyclocheilus grahami. The sequence goes on along the minus strand of NW_015505210.1, from coordinate 157,135 downwards.
CAGGTGGTCTGTCTAGAAAACACGCTGGTCTGAGCCTACATGAATTCAGTATCCCAAAGGGTTTGATTGGAGATCTGCTTAAGTTGTCATTTTGGACCATTGGTATCTGCAAGTCTATGAACTTCGCAAATGGGTCTGAAACAGATGGTTGAGTTTGTGCTTTTATGTTCATGCCAAACCAGTACAGCGAAAGAGAGAACATTCTTTATCCATTAGACAATTTCACATCAGCTCAGGTTGTATTGTGTAATTGTGTTTGTTATTAACGTTTATGGAAATTGGATATTAAAGTACTCCCTGTTTCCCCCACAGGTCAGTGATGGTCTGTGCTGGTTAGACCCTGCGTCCTAAGATGTCAGCTTCAGATTCGGAATATTCCATCGACTGGCTGGCCAGTGACGATGAGGACAATGATAGTGAGTTAGAACCAGACTGTACCAAAGTGCAGGGACAAACCACCTTGCCAAAATCCCCTTCCTCGAGGGTCATCCAGGGGGCCCAGACTTGCCAGTCGTTCTCAAAGAGGAATGGAGATAAAGGGGAGGTAATGGACAAAGAGAACATGAGCTCTCGGGGAAGTTCTCCTTCCAGCTGCGATAGTACCGACTACAGCGAGGACGGTGGCCATTCTCACCTGGGACAAGAGGCTCGGAACAATTACAGCCGGTGCCCTGAAAGCCCTGTAGGCAAAAAGAGGCAGACGCTAAAGAGAACACGGAGCTCCATGGTGCCAGAGCAAAGGGAGAGGCAGCTCACACCTGAACAAATGGAGAAAGACGGGCTGTTCGCATGCAAGGTGAGATGTGCCACTTTTTTTTAATCGTCGACATGCCAGGGAAGGGGCATGGTGTTCTGAAAAGCACCCTTATCTACTACTTGATCTATCTCCACCCGAGCAGAATAAATAAATAAAAAAAATACTCAAAGCAGAACCCCTTCCAGGAAGACCCCTCCTCTGTGTGTTTTTACTAGGTGAAATGTGAATGAGTCACACAAGGCCACTGAATGAAGAAACTCAGATGTTTTCCTCTACCTTGTAGAATTGCAATAACTCATTCCATTACATTTGCTCAGATGTGTGAGAGAGTAGATGAGTCACTTTATTTTGTATCAGTGTAATTGTTCTTCTGGAAATGATGAGCCGTACAAAGGAATGTCCTAATGTGATATTTTTTTTGTTTATGGTAACCAACAAAGTGTACTGTCAACATCCTGAAATGAAAACATCAGAACTCTAGAAACTATTTGAGAAATGCAAAATGTGAAAAGCTAATCATTAAATAACTGACAAAAGAAGGAAATACTGAATGATGCTCTTTGTTTCCAGTGCTTGGAGCTGCAGTGTTACATTCACCCACTGTCCTCAATCCTTAATGGCCTCCGCTCAGGCAGATACAGAGAACGTGAGTAATCCTTCATTCGTTTGTATTAGTCGTCTGCATATGCCTTGATCCAAAACCTTGCCTAGTTAGATCAGTGTACAAGGAGAACAACCAAACTAGAGGCAGCAGGCCATAGTATGAGAAGTGTGTCATGAGATTTGAGACTGAGATGTGTCATGAATAAACATGAAATGAGGCTCTCGTATCATTTCCTGGTGGCACATTTGACCTCGCTTAGTCATAATAAAATGTGTATGGTTGAAAGATACACGTCTTAAGCCGTGCAAACCGCACAGCTCCAAAAATACCCAAGGACCCCGATTGAAATACCAAAGGCACTATAGAGATAAGCTCAAGGGTTTGGGTTGGCTGTCTCCTTTGTGTCCCTGACTAGTGGGATAAAATATTCTAACATTTTATGTGGCTATTATTACAAATAATTACTGTAAAATCTGCACCGTCACACTGTGTCCTAACCAGATGTCAAAGTGTGATTTAAAAGTTGTCGGTTTTTGCTTTAACTAGTCAAGTGACACTGTTTTGTAGGTTGCTTCATTTCCTATTTTTGTAGCACTGCCCACACTGCATTAAAATCACACTCCTCATGCATATTAAACATCAAACCTAGACAGAGAGATACTAATTGTAGAAGTTAAGAAACATCTCAAGGTTCCCTCAAGTCAAGTCAAATGTAAAACCGTGAAAGTGATGCCATCTGGAAAAGCGTGGTATTACTGTTATTAGTTTTACGCATGCTAACAGCGAACCGCCCACGCAATATTCTGGTTGACTGACTGTTACAATGCACAGCGTTTTTACTTTCAGTGGGACAGAAAAATAACTTGTGACTGAAATCTTGATGCATAGCAGCTGGTTGGGACCCAAATTACTGTAAAACACTAACAGATGGTATTAGCAATATTGGGTACTTAATGTTATTGGCTAGAACCCCACATGTGCTAGAAAACAGGTTGCATACCAGGCAGACCTGCTTATAGGGGCTCTGTCTGGGGCCGCTGTCAATGCAGGGGCTCTGGGCGACACTGGACTTCCTGGCCACAGAGACTGAAAGTCTGTCCTCCCACGTGCTTCACAAGAACCCATCTGCCTTGCAGACGTAGCGCTGTCAGAGGCAATAAGCTGGCATTGCTTGTAAAAGGAAGAGTTTAAGCTGTATCTTCTTCTTTTCAGGCCTCAGCACTTTTCAAGAGAGTGTGGCCATGGACCGCATCCAGAGGATAATGGGGGTCCTGCAGAATCCCTGCATGGGGTGAGTTTCCTGCTGTTTCTCCTCACCTCACTCTTGGGCGGCTTGAGGGTGGGCTTTAGTCCACACAGCACTCTATCACGGATCGATCGAATAGATGTTGTGTCCATTTACTCAATCTACCTCAATCCACTTTCAACTTCTTGCGAGGGAATCTTGTTTCAGTGCTTTGTGTTTACGCACATTAGTGGCAAGGTTGAATTCTCCCACATCACTTGCGAATGACTTCTATGCCCTCTGGTCTGGCTCTGAGGCTATAAGTGAATGAGTCAAGGAAATGTGAAAACACATGGCCTCGCAGCATGATGCTTGGTCCAGAGCAGCAAGGGGGGCCGCAGGGCCAGTGTGGACCTGCCACCACTAATCTAAACAAGAATAGAACTCAAAAGCAAGTCGTTAAAAATGTCCCAGCTCCCTTAAGGGAGTTGCCTGTCATCCGATTGATTAGTGTTTCTCTAGCTAGACAGTGCAAAGTCTATGATGTCATCTTTGGGAGGAGTCAGTGCTTCTCTTGCATCAAATGACCTCATAATGGATCAGGCTGGGCTTAGGTGCGTCGTTTATGTTTCATCTTAACTGCATCTGGCATGCAGCCAAGGTCTTCTGTCATTGTATTGCGTTGTGCTACTTCACGAAGTTCAATATTCACATGTGAGTGCAGAGTCTAAAACATCTAGTCCGTTGGTGTACTTTGGGCCACATCCAGCAGTGTTGCAACCTGCGTGGCATGAAAACACGCCTGGCAGAAAATACGCCTGAAACGTGCCCCTAAAAACAAAAATGATGGGGGTTTTGGGTGGGGTCTTAATTCAGGTCATCTGATTGAGGCTCTGAGCCAAGTCTTATTCAAGCAGACACAGGCACCAAAGCGGGGGCGTGGATGCCTCCCCACCACCTGATCCCAGTCAACATTTACCCATTCTATCATGCCAGCTGGCAAATCCCCAAATGCAAAGGCACACCAGAAGAGGGAATATAAAAACTAACTTTTATGGCAGCAGCAGTTTAAATTTAAAATACTGAGAATGGGGCCACTGCAGATTCTTTGGTCATGTGACTTGCACTAATCCCCATTAACCATCTGTCGGGGGCTGGTGTGAGTCAATGGGCACCATGTGCATGTGTCTGCATCACTGCTCCTTAGCGCAACCATTTATTTTCCCTGTGACGTGGACGCCACACGCCAGTGCCCCGCTGCAGGCTTATGTCTATATTTAGAGGCTAGAGAAACGGTTGCACGCCATGCCACGTGTGTGTACAAACATGTGTGAATCAACACAGGAGCTGATCTCATTTCGAGAAACACGTTTATGTGTGTGTATGCTTGATGCAGCGTACTTGCGGTTAAGTGTTCTTTCAACTCTCCTGACACCAAACGAGGTGTTACAGAACAGTAGATTTTCACTTTCACCAAACGAGGTGTTACAGAACAGTAGATTTTCACTTTCGGTTACATGAAGTCTCAAAGCTGTTTTTTTTAGTACATCAGTGGGTTACCAGACTCTTAAATATTGTCCTTCCTGTGTCATACAGAGAGAGGTATGTCAACATCATTCTGAAAATGGAGGAAATGTTGAAGAACTGGTTCCCTCACATAAAACATCAACGAAGCGACCAAGCCAACACTGCAGCGCTGATGGAGGAGACGACCCTGTCTAAGAAACCCAAGGTAAGGCACTTGAAGAACTGTCACGAACATGTGTAACTTAAAACCGACAGGCTGATAGAAAAGGAGAGACTGAAATACCCATTATACTTTGATCACTGGACCAGAGAGGAACAGGCCAGACAAGAAGGGATTAAAATCTATATGTACAGTTGTACACATCTCATGTTCGCTAAGAACAATGACAGGAAAGAACAGGTAGTTTTAGAAAGCTTTCACAGGACAGATAAAAGTCAGCAAAGTTAAAGGACATGTTTAAGGCTAAGAACTTGGAACATGCAATTTAAATGAGATTTAAAAGATTTTTCAGCCTCTTTTAAACTGTTTGTCTTAAAATTATTGATTGGAAAGAGATCCTCAGAAATCTGAAAGTTTAAATCTTAAGTAATTCTCCCTCTTTCAATACTTCACAGTTGTCTCCATCTACATCTCCCCTGCTCACTGGCATTGCAAACCCTGCCACCACAAGTGCCCTTTGTATGGGTAACAAAGCAATGAGAGTCAGCGACCTCACTCCCCCAGGGCCCTACTCTGCAACCAACCTAAAATGGCTCCACACATCACCCATCTGCTCCCTGACAGGCGAACAAGCTCAGGGGACAGTTCGGAACTTTCTAACAGCCCACAGGGACAGGGACGCAACACAGGACAACTCCGTGTCCTCCAGCACGGACCGTCTGTGTAAGACAGAGTCTGCTCCCAGTCAACCACGTCCAGCCAAGATTAACGCACCATGCCTTGAGAGACTTCTTAAATCCACAGAGAGTATCATCACCCAGAAAGGCCCAGTGGGCTTGGGTGGCATGGCAGCCGGTGGATGGTCGTAGTCCTTCGAAAAGGCTCTGTGAGATCAGAGCCTAGCTAGAGCGTGACTGCCCCCAGCTGGTCTGGAGTCGCCTGACTCCAGCGCAATCCCTGCCTCCATTCTAGCCTTGCAGAGAGGCACAGAACCGCAACAGAGGGAGTTCAACGCAGCCCAGCAAAACAGAGACGCATTCAGTTACGAACTGAAAAGTGTTGGAGTGTGATCTTTGTGCGTGTCTGATTTGTACGTCAGCATCTATTCCCTTTCTGTTGAACTGCAGAGTGAGTTGTAGCAGTGTGCATGAGTGGGGTGGGAAGGGGGGTTTAGAAAGGTTTTGGGATCTTGGCTCATTTTCATACTTTAATTTTTGAGATGGTTTCCTCTTGAAACAAAGAAAGAGGAAAAATCTCCTGTGGTGGCAGCATATTGGTATCTGTGAAAAAGCTAATCTCTAGACAAAATAATGCAGCCTTTATTTCCAGAAAGGGAAGGGAAAAGAGAGGCATTTATTCTGGGAACACTTCAGATATTCCAGTGTGTTAGTGATCTCTATTGTAGGCGTGGTTGAATGTGAATTTAATGCTTTAGTTTGCTCTTTAAATCCACTCTATAGAGTTGATTTGATGTGACTGTTACTTCATAGGTTTAAACTTCTAGCAAAATTTTTTGGTGCAACGGTTCTACCTCTATCTGACACCACGTCTCCGGAAGTGTATGGATACTACAAGTACGTACACACAAGCAGAGCGAGGAAACTTCATAAAGTGCATCAATACAGTGAGCAAAACACGCCGAACTAACACGGGTGTCTCTCTTCACAAAAGAAAGCTCTGGAGGCTTGACTGGTGCCATTGTAAAGAATGTGAACTGCAAATTTTCACTTTTTTTTTTTTTTTTAAGCCTCCCAGTTCAAGGGCACATAGTGCCTGTCAATTCGATGTCAAACTGTGCCTCTTCACTGGTTTTGAAGGGAACGCGTGAACTATACAGAATACGTGACGCCTCTGAAGGATGTACAAAAAGAAAATCAGGAACCTTCAAAACTCATGCCATTCATTTTCTGCTATCAAGTAAATTATTTGAAACTCCTGCCAACTACTTCCTGTGGTCATGTGACACAATGACATTTCGGTTTGCCACAGAGCTGGACAAAATCTAAGAGGGAAAAGGTATTAACTGTGTACATATTTGGAAAAGTTGTTCATTTACCCTTGCAAAGTGGCCTTTATAGTGTAATATTTTATACTTTCAGAAATAAATGTGGTTATATTTGTTTGCTGTATTCCATTTGTCTCAAAGCATTTTGTGTTTCAACTGATCACATACAAATAGTGAACTGTTAAGGAGTTTTTAATGGACAGTCTAGACAGCAGCGTAGCCAAAATAATGCAGAATGTAGAATATTTATAATATATTTGGGTTTTAGAGATTAATATATATTAAAGTTTTTTTTTTTCAATATAAAAAGTGTATATAATTATTAAATCAATGGCATAACTGAATGCTAAGCAAGTCTGACAACTATTTCACAAGCATTTCCTTCAGTTCAGTCAAAACAATAACCTTACACCACATCTAATTTGGCAGCCCTTGTGTGCATTGTTTTCAGTAAGGCTTTGATATTGCACCAGGAGACAGCTGATCACAGACCTTTGTGTTTGCTACACTCATTGACATTCTGATATGAAGACGTCTATTCAAACATCAAAGCCTTCAAGTCACTTTAAAAACAACCCTCCCAAACAAGGCTAACTTATGAAGCAGATCTGAAATATAGCTTTTGCTAAATCATAACTTGACCTTAAAAACTGAATCTATTATCTGTCAGAGAATATTGAATAATACAGGATTGGTCTCGGGTGATTAACTGCTCTACAGTTTCTGGGAAGGAGAGAATAAAATAAAAAATTAGAGCCACAGCGCTGAATAAAAGCCACATCTTCTGGAGAATAGAAAAGCAAATATTTTTCTGGACAGTGAGTAATTCAGATGTCCTCCTCCTTGATCCCCCTTCTTTCCAATTCTCTGCTGTGCAGAAAATCAAAGTCGGACACTTATACAATCAGCCTGGCTCATTGAGCAATGCCACTCTCATTTCTCATTATAGGTACTGGGAAGAGGGTTCATTTTGGTATAAAGTCCACTGAACATTTGTAAAGAGAAGTGCAAATGTTCTGTGAGCAGATTAACAAATCACACTTCTCTTTTATTAAGAAGACTGAGTGGAAGTTACCCAAATAGCGATGACCCTAGCCATTTTAACTGCAAAGATGTGATTCATGTTCCAGTAAGGTCATGTAGTGGTAAACTCCAAAATTAGCCGCAAGATTTGAGGTATTATTCATGTTCGTAGAAAAACAGTGCTACTAACACACAGGTAGGTATAGTCTTATTATCTGGTCTTATCCTGCAATAGTCTATGAGGATGACAGAAACTATGGGGATTCATCCGTACCACCACGACAAATCACTTCCTCTTGGCAATGACTATAACTGTGGGCTGCTTTATCTGTGCTAGCCAACATTTTTTTTGCCAACCCCGATGCATTTTTCTGATTACTTGCTATTATTTAGTACTATTTATTATTAGTAATATAATAATATTATTATTATTATTACTACTACTACTATTACTGATTAAATGAGTGTACTGCATGTTCAGTGTCAGAACAAGCTGTTTATAGCATCTTCAGAGACTTTCGAGAAAGTCAGATTTAGTATAAACATGAGTAATAGGGATGTATGATATACAGGCTGATATCGGTGACATGAATATATATATATATATATATATATATATATATATATGTAATGTGTAATGTTTGTTTGTAATATTATTTCAAATGAATAAGAAATTAATCCAAATGTGCAATTCTGTAAATTCCTCTTCCTTTCATTCCAATTCAGCATCCAGCATGTTGTGGCCAGTTCAATTTAAACTCACACAAAGGAAGCCCATTCTTAAACTCTGTATTTTGCCTGACCCTGGTTGTCATGGTAACAATGAGCCATTTGCATGAGCGCGGTGATGTAGATCAGTTTAATGACAAACTGAGTATATTATATTTCTGTGCATGAGCTGTAAACAGGGCCAACACATATATCACGTTCATGAAGACTCCTGGCGTTTCATCGCTTCTCCCGCGGTGTGAACGAGCACGTCAGCCATTATCATGCCTTTGATGAATGGAACCTTTTCCTTCTCTTTGTTTTGTTTAGTCTGATTCCCTTCTGCGTCCTTTGGGTCACAACACTTCCCGGCGTCCCGCTGTTTTCCTCTTCCTGTGTGTGTGACTGTAACATTTGGTGGCACACGGCCTGGACCTGCCCGCCTGCCAGACAGCATCTTAGACTTACTGAAAGACACTGCCAAAGAGCGTCTGTGAGCAGATCATCACACACACACACACACTCACTCACTCGCCAGAGGCTATGAACTTCCGAAGACTGTGTCTGTTAATGGCATCTGTGAGAATTCTCCTAATGCATTTTCACTTCAGATTGAAGTGGGATCCGTGTGCCTGCTGATCTGTAAATGAACGTGAACTCAGGTGCATCAGTAAATAACATGTTTACCCTGGTTGCCAGGGTGTTGGTATGCGGTTGCTAGGGTCTTCTGTTTGGCCGCCAGAGTGTTGCTGTGCGGTTGCTAGGGTGTTCGGCATTGGTCTGCATGAAATTGAATCAGTGTGTCCTGCCTGCATATCTGTAGATGATCTTGAACTATATATATATATATATATATATATATATATATATGTAATGGCTGATATTTAATAGGGTATGACAATTTACACATTTCTACATTTTTCATGATCTAGTGTTTTTAATTCAATGATAAAATGAATGTTTAATAACATAATAAATTTAATAACATTGTTAATCTTTAGAAGATCTCAAAATTAATATGTGAATCTTTCCTAGTAATTTCACTACCAATTAGGGACACCTAAATTCGTGTTTAAATGTAATTTTCAAATGTAAAATGTATGTATTTTTAATACATAAAACAGTAAGGGAGTAGCCAATCCTTGGCCAATTGCTTCTCTAGGTCCAAGTAATGACCAAGTAATGAGAGAAAAAAAAAAAAAGATTTTGAGGTACACATATATATATATATATGTGTGTGTGTGTGTGTGTGTTAAAAGTCTTAATCTAATGGTACAATGTTTGTCTAGCATGAGGACCAGGGTTCAACTCTATTTTTTGTCATACATGCATCATTTGTGAATGGGCATAATGCTTCTGAGAATAAATATTGGCTCACAAACTTCTGGGGTGTTTTGTGCATGCTGAGTGCGGAAAGACTATGTTCCACCAGGGTAAGATTAATTTCAAGGATTTTAATGATAAAAGTCTTAATCTAATGGTACAATGTTTGTCTAGCATGAGGACCAGGGTTCAACTCTATTTTTGTCATACATGCATCATTTGTGAATGGGCATAATGCTTCTGAGAATAAATATTGGCTCACAAACTTCTGGGGTGTTTTGTGCATGCTGAGTGCGGAAAGACTATGTTCCACCAGGGTAAGATTAATTTCAAGGATTTTAATGAAACACGTTAATTAATTAAATTGGCACGCTTTCCCAGTTCTTGAGGATTTACCATTTGTACTCTGATGAGATTTTGGTGGACTGGTATCAAATGCTAACTGACAAAGCTAAGGTCTTGGTCATTAAAATGGATCAAAACTGTAAAAGGCCACTACTGTTTGACTGTTAGGCTCAGTGGTATCACAGTGGTCACAAGATATCGAGCCCAGATTAACTGTGGGAGGTGGGGAGGTCTGGTCCAGCCCAGATGGATTCAGTTTCTGTCACGTGAGGGATGTGGTCTCGTTCTCTTTTGCCATTTCCATACACATTTAGTCCAAACCAAGTTAAAAGGGGGAAGTTCATTTAAATAGGAGGAAGAACGACATGCTCAGGTTCAGAGGTTTGCATAAACTGAGCATTGTAAATCAAATTTATAGCCTGAATGCGCTGTAAGTCGCTCTGGATAAAAGCATCTGCTAAATGCATACATTTTTTATTAATTAATTATTAACTGATGACGGCAGTTGGCAGAAAGAAAAAAACACTTAATTCTGAGAGACAACAGAATTTTCAGGAGAAAGGTCAGTTGAAATTGCTCATTTGATATTCACGTCACCACAACAACACTAATGAATGGATGGCACTTCAGTAAAGGTCACTGCACCTCTGAAGTCCAAAATACAGATTCTATACAAGTCAAGATAAACACATTATCTGAGCGCCAGAGAAATCATAAGGTAAAACAAGGCAAGTTCACTTGTGTCTTTTGTGCCTTGTTTTTTGTTAAAAGTCTTAGAAAAGATTCCCTCTGCTATTTAACAATAGTGTGGCTCATTGGCTTTAGCCACTCATCCATTTAAATAACTCCAGTTGCATTTATATTTCAGCAGGGGAGACAGGAAAAGCTCTACTCATTCATAAGAATATGTGAAAGTCATCATTTAACAGAGTCAAAGCCAAAAGTAACATTATAATTGATACTCTTGACTTCAGAAAGACCACAGGACTTAAAGTCAAGAAGGTTTTATGCCAGAGAAGGACAAGCCCAAAGCTTGTATATCAATCCACATCAAAGAAAAATGATGAAAAAGATGCAGTATGATGGTTCATACCATGTGTAGGGTGGTGAGGATTTACTGCTATAGTATTTATGCTGCGGTTGATTCATTTTGTTGGCTATTAGTGA
>NW_015505210.1:145383-146145 GCF_001515645.1 Sinocyclocheilus grahami | reverse complement strand
TGATAATAAAAAACCCTCAGCTAATTATACTAAAACATTCTTTGAATGTCATTTGCTAATAGAAAATACCCAGTGAACCCATGTGTCCTTTCTGAACGTCAGCCTTTCTTTGAGTAATAACACCTATTTGTCCTCATATCTGTGGGGTGAGAAGCATTGTGCCCACGCACTTAGAAAATTGCTCATTAACTTGTTAAGTAATTCAATAGGTAATTCATCCCCACCACAGAGATAATGATCTCATTTGTTACAGAGGGGCACTAAATAACTGAACCATCAGATACAAAAATAACCATTGCCATTGCAATGATCACACCTTGCCATCAGAACATTGTAACTGCTCCCTATTTCTTTTTATATGATTCCTGCTACTGTTGCCTGCACATAGGTCAATATTATCATATAGGTAGAAGAGTAAGTAAAAAACAAAGCACCGCCCCAAACTCACACTATAGGTTGCTGGCATGTTGCTGGGTTGGGCTGATTGGGATATTTAACCAAACAAAGTGATGTTTAGAGACAAAGATTCAAAGTGTTTACACTTTGGTCAGAGAAATCTAATGGCATATATGCAGTGTTGGGGAGTAACTAGTTACAAGTAACGGCGTTAAGTAATTTAATTACAAAATAAATTCCGTTTTGATTGTTATTGGATTCTACGAACCAGTCTGTGTTTTACGAATCGCGCAAATTATAGGGCCGTAGCCTATGTCTCAAAGTAGTCAGTGCAATTTGGGAAAGAAATCAATTAAATCTGTATGT
>NW_015505210.1:136963-138382 GCF_001515645.1 Sinocyclocheilus grahami | reverse complement strand
GCAACAAATGCCTCATTTGTAATGGGTTTTATTGGTTTTGTCTTGCCGTGCCGGGAGACTGTGTGTGTTAAGGGCCGTAACATTTCCGTCACACGCTTGAGGTATTCAGTCAATCACAATGCACTGGATAGCTGGCCAATCAGCGTACACCTCGCTTTTCAGAACGATGAGCTTTGTAAAAATCTATGCGCTTCAGAAAGGCGGGGCATAGAGGAGCAACAATAATGTACATTATATGGAAAATAATGTGTTTTTTAAACCTTAAACCGCATAAAGTCTGACTTTAGGTTCAGTTGTGATGTCAGTGTGTTTATAACTGTCACGGCGTGGTAAGGGAACACACTGTGTAAACAAGTGTCTGGGTCCAAATGCAGGTCTTTATTAACTTAAGAGAAAACTAAGTAAAACCCAAAACGGAAACACAAACAGATATCAGAATCTGACAACAGGCTCAGAACAGAAACATGAATATGATCCCAGGTCCATGTGGTAGAGGGGGACCTGGGGACTGGGGCAGAGCCGGCAGGATGGGCACCCAGGGCAGAACCAGCGGCCACCACAGCGGTGTGTGTCAGGGTTCCTACTCTTTCATGAACACCAGATTCAAGGACTTTTTAAAGCACCATTTATTTTATATAAAGCACCCATCAAATTCACACCCCAGAATACGTACTGTCATGAAAGACCTTAACATTTCACTTACACTAAACATTTCAGAGTAATAATGTTTTGAATGTGTAGGTTTCATAAATTTAGACCGTTTTGAGCAGTTGTGTTCAAAGGACTTTAATAAAATCCATTGAAGTCAGTACTGGTGATAAATAAAATTCAATTTCTAAAATATTGATAAAATATGCATCAAACTGATTTTTGCTGTAGTTCTTGTACAATATTTAAATTTGAAAGCATTTCTCAATTTTTAAATTAATAAAAGGTGGTTAAATGTTGTAATAACATGGTAAAACCTGTTAACATAAAAAATTTGCACATTCACTCAAAAGAGACGTTACTCATTAATAAATAAACTCAAGTCAAAATTATTTTGTAAATTACTTTATTGTAAATCCCATTTTTTCATCTTTGAGCTAGGAATGCAGCTCAAACACGCAGCTGCTCAAAACGTCAGTATTTTTTAAAAATATTTCATGAGCATTTTAAACCTTGTACATGTGCATGTGGTCCTTCAAGAGTCACTCTCAACTTATCTGTCCATAAAGCCTAGAAAAATAGTCTTCATGTATTTCACAACACTTCAGAATGATATTCTTATTAAGTAGGGGTCATTTTTAAGGATTTTTTACCCAAGCAAAGTCTCTGAGAACCTGACACCTTGTAATTCTGGAGACTCAAGGTTGCAGTTCTGGAAAAGTGGCGCTGTGTCACGAATCCGGTCAACGAACTTTCCTATTCATTGACTCT
>NW_015505210.1:135689-136953 GCF_001515645.1 Sinocyclocheilus grahami | reverse complement strand
GAGAATTTACTGAGGGACCAAATTGTTATTCTTTATTAACAATCTGTAAATAGGCTATTGTACTTTTGTCTTTGTTTACTTGGTTAAGAAGCAGCAGCCCATTGCTCATCAGTCATCACTCAAAATACTGTATAAACGACATCATTATTATCTATTATAATGTTACAGTAGTAATTTAGCAGAAAATAATCATATTTTATTAATAGGTTTGGGGGAGATAGAGCAGACAACAACACAACCCTTATGAAAATTAACAATGATTTTACTATCAATCCAAAGACAATGGTTACTATTGTTAAACCATGGTAGCCACAAATTAACCATGGTTTTTGCTACACTAACCATAGTTTAACCATGAAATTTGTAGTAAAAATAAATACAAATGGTAATCCATTTGCCCCCCCCCAAAAAAAAAACATGGTTACTGCACTTTTCCTATAATAAAAGCATGGTCAATTTTTGTAAGGGAAAAACATGACTCATGTTCAGTATTAGGATTTTTCTATAAAGATATTGTAGTGATGTAGCCTACTAATTTTGACATGTAGGCTATTTAGAAAGTATAGTTTTGTTAAATCTTGAGTATTAAAGTCATGAGAGAGATAGATATCAGGGCAAAATAAAGAGACTGAAAATAAAAAAATGGAAGTGAAGGTGCAGTTCAGGAGAGAACTTTTAATTATTTTGTCCCCAACCTAAGGATTTAAACCTTTTTTATGTGAGGTCCATACAAAAAATAGGGTTGTCCATGCTTCAGAATTTGTTGTGGCTGTATGAGTGGGAGATTTCCCCGCCTGAAATTTTTTTCCCAGTCCGCCCCTCATGGAAATGAATGGCGCAGACATGTGGTTTCATTTACTACACATAGGCCTACTGAAGCTTGCGGTGTTTTCAGCCTCTGCTGCCTCAATATATGAGTACATGAACACATAAACAATCTCTAGAACTGCTCTGAGTCACTTCATGAGCATTTTACTTATTTTGAGAAAACTATCGTCATATCACGTACAAAGAGACAGCAATGTTTCAAAAAGACACCAATGTTTCAGAAGTTTAGTACACAGAATAGGACACATGCTTATTAGATAACCGTATTCGAGTTGATGTATATGCTTTTATTTATTATTTTTTTATTAACTTTTTTTTCCAGACCATTGTTAGATGCAGTGTTTCCTGTAGTTATGCAAAGATTTTGGTTTCAAAAACAGTATCAGTAAACTATTTCTTATGATTTTAAATCTGCATTGAACTTCAGATCAATCTC
>NW_015505210.1:123932-135468 GCF_001515645.1 Sinocyclocheilus grahami | reverse complement strand
TCTGAGTCACTTCATGAGCATTTTACTTATTTTGAGAAAACTATCGTCATATCACGTACAAAGAGACAGCAATGTTTCAAAAAGACACCAATGTTTCAGAAGTTTAGTACACAGAATAGGACACATGCTTATTAGATAACCGTATTCGAGTTGATGTATATGCTTTTATTTATTATTTTTTTATTAACTTTTTTTTCCAGACCATTGTTAGATGCAGTGTTTCCTGTAGTTATGCAAAGATTTTGGTTTCAAAAACAGTATCAGTAAACTATTTCTTATGATTTTAAATCTGCATTGAACTTCAGATCAATCTCGAAGTAAAAGGCGGTACTAAAGTCTGATTTTGTGGTGGATGTGTTCAAATTTGATCATCTTAATTCAAGTGATGAAGGATTTTGAAAGTCTGACAGTGTTGAGCACTAGTTAACCATGCATGGCGTAAATGTTTAAAAATGATTAACAGTTGCAAATAAACATTCATTAGAAATTTTGAAAAGTAATTGAAAAAGTTACACTACTATTACGTTTTAAATAGGGTAACTTGTAATCTGTAACCTATTACATTTCCAAAGTAACCTTCCCAATACTGCATATATGTATATTAAACTGTGATTCTATAAAGTAACAACCTTTTTATTTAAAGGGGTCATATGATGCGATTTAAATTTTTCCTTTCTCTTTGGAGTGTTACAAGCTCTTGGTGCATAAAGAAGATCTGTAAAGTTGCAAAGACTAAAGTCTCAAATCCAAAGAGATATTCTTTATAAAAGTTAAGACTTGTCCACTCCCTCCTAAACGGCTCGTTTAAACACGCCCCCACAAGTTTATGTCACTGTGTGGGAAGATTTGCATAACACCGCCCAAAATGTTCACGCAAAGAAAGAATGACACCTTGTAATTCTGGAGACTCAAGGTTGCAGTTCTGGAAAATAGTGGCGCTGGAGGTGCCTGATGGTTTCACACTTAATTCTTCACATTAATTCTTAAATCTTTTGCAGTTAACATGCTCTTTTCTTCTCCACCTGTTTTTTCTGACCACGCTGACCCAATGAGCCTTTTGCTGACCAATGGTCATGCCTTAACTTTGAAATTTCTGTATTGCATTAGTTTTTAATATTTCTCATGGGGATTTAATCATTTTTGACTTCTCGGTCTGAGTTAAATCTCTTTTTTGGCTCATTTCATCTGTAAAAGAAAACCTGCCTAATAATTCTGCACATCTTAAGGAGTTTTTTATTTCCAGCCTTCATGGACAATTATATATCACTTCTAAATGATTAAATACTAAAATAATAGTAGTTAAGATTGATGGGGTTTGGAATTGGTAAAATGTGCTTGGAAAAAAATATGATCAGAATATCAACGTGCCTAATAATTATGCACGCACTGCAAGATGTGTTCCCTTTACACGGAGTAAGCGTGATCGCAAAATCAAAAGTGAAAGTGAACAGCGAGCGCTCATTCAAATGCGATTTCAATACCCCGCATATTGATAGCGGCTCCCTGGTGTGCGAAAATAATATACAATATTAGAATGTTTCTAACGAGAGCGGGACACACACGTTGCGGGAGTGGGTGGTAATGGTCAGAAATTCAGCGGAAGCGGGCTTAAGAAAACTGTCCCCAAGGCTCTAGGCTGCGCATCAACAACACACACGCTAAGTTTTTTTCGAACTACCCCATCTCCACCCCCAATCATTAGTGCCGTTTCATGCTCTCTTTGACAGAACATATAGGACAATTTTTGAAATAGCGCCATAAATGGGTTAAAGCAAAAAAAAAATATTTTGACTGAACATTTTTCCTCAGCCAAACCCAATTCCACAGCCATATACCGGTCACACACACAGTTTAAAAGCATTTCTTCTTCTTGTAATTAGGAGCGCTTGGCCTCCTAATTTAAAATAATAAAAAAATCAATAAATTATTTACGCCTAATATGAGGTGACATTTGACTCAGTGACTTAAGGGGTATTTTCTTTTTACCTTTGTAATGAATCTTTTTCATCTATGAAAAACTCAAAAATGTATGTTTATAAGCTTTTTAAAATTTCTATTTAAAACAATATCATATGAAGTAGAACAAGACAAATAGGTTACCAATCATATGAAATTAGTATTAATAAAAAATTAATTTGTACAGAGGTGGCACAGAAGAACACAAAAGTGTCTTGTAGGTACATTTTCAGACGTTTAATGAGGCTCAGAGGTGGCATGAGTGCAATTAAATTCATACATTTATGTGGAGATTAATGTTTTTTAATATAAAATTTTATATAAAATTATAAAATAACTGAAATTATACGCTAAAAATTAAACAAAATCCGCCAGCAGGTGGCGGCAAATCACTGATTTTATCACTGAATGATTCATTCAATTGATTCATTCGAACGGCTGATTCATTCAGGAATGAAGCAAGTGACTGTCTTTATGAATGGGTAATCATGAATCACTGACTTTAGATTCGTTCAAAAACGCACTTTCATTGAATGAATGAAACTCAGCTGTGTTTGCTTTTAGAGATGCGCAGCGGCTGAGCCATTACTATATTTGGAACTATTTTCCATTAAAGAAATAGAGAAAAATCAGGCAGTACTTGTTTACTGAACTGTTGTATTGAATCAATATCACATTGGCAAACTTTCTTAATAACTATTGAAAGCTGTCACTCTCCTTATCGCGTTCTGTGGGTGAACACAGAAAATGAGAGCACGCGAGTGAGTTCTCAAGACTCAAAAGCATGTGCAAATGATACATTCCTTCGTCTGTCATCGTGTTAGAATCGCGGAACCTGCGGGAATGAGTACAATTGTTATTAATAGCCGCAATCCCGCACCGAAATTCAAGTTCTGCTCTGTGTTCTCTGCTAATAACCCGACTGTGAATGATGTGAGCGGCGTTATGTTGTCAGTGAGAAGCTGCAGCCGTGGCGGGGATGATTTTTGGTGTGCCGGCAGAACAACAATAACAACAACAATGCGCTACATGTTTCTTTTCCTCTCATTTTAGTTTGTGTTTTTTTTTAGCTTTTTTTGGTGAGGAAGTATTTTCATAGCGACGGAAAACTTTAATCCCTGCATAAACAAAATTTATTTCAAATTGAATTCAAGCACTTTCAAGGACCTATGTTTGTTTTCAAGTACTTTCCAGGCCTTGAATCCATATGTGTGAAATTCAAGTACTTTCATGTACTTTCAAGAAGCGTGGGAACCCTGGTGTGTGGAGTTGCCGCCTTGGAACGAGCAATGGTGGGCTCCGCCGCTTCGTGAGCCCCAGAGGCGAGCACTGTCGCTTTGGGAAAACCAGAGGCGAGTTCCACCACCTTGGAGGAAGTGCAAGCAGACACCGCCGCCTTGGGGGAACTGTGAGCGGACACCGCCGCTTCTGGAGCTCTGTGAGCGGACACCACCACCTCGGGGGAACTGCGAGATGGAGCCGGCGCTTCTGGAGCTTTGGGAGCGGACGCTGCCACCTTGGGGGAACTGTGAATGGACACCGCCACCTCGGGGAACTGTGAGTGGGCTCCGCAGCTTCGGGAAGGCCTAAAACAAGCTCTGCCGCCTCGAAGGAAACATCAGCGGCCTCCGCCACTTCGGGAAGGCCTGAAGCGAGCCCCGCTGCCTCGGAGGGATCATCAGCGGGCTACGCAGCTTTGTGAAGGCCAGAAGCGAGCCCCACTACCTCAGAGGGAACATTAGCGGGCTCTGCTGCTTCGGGAAGGCCTAAAACAAGCTCTGCCGCCTCGAAGGAAACATCAGCGGCCTCCGCCACTTCGGGAAGGCCTGAAGCGAGCCCCGCTGCCTCGGAGGGATCATCAGCGGGCTACGCAGCTTTGTGAAGGCCAGAAGCGAGCCCCACTACCTCAGAGGGAACATTAGCGGGCTCTGCTGCTTCGGGAAGGCCTGACACGAGGTCTGCTGCCTCGGAGGGATCATCAGCAGGCTCCGCCGTTTCGGTAAGGCCAGAAGCAAGCCCCGCTGCCTCGGAGGGAACATTAGCGGGCTCCGCCGCTTCGTGAAGGCCAGAAGCCCCGCCACCTCGAATGGAACATCAGCGGGCTCCACCGCTTCGGGAAGGCCGGAAGCAAGCCAGACACCGCCGCTTCTGGAGCTTTGTGAGCAGACATCGCCTCCTCAGGGGAACTGTGAGCAGACACCGCCACCTCAGGGGCTCTGCGAGCAGACCACGCCGCTCGCACCGACATCAGCGGAGGTTCCTGCACGCTGCGTATCAGCCCGCGATGCTCCAGGAACGGGCGTGAGGTACTGGGTGCAGCAGACGAGGCCGCTGACGACCCTTGGATTGCCGCTTCAGGAGAACTGTGAGCAGGCTCCGCAGCTAACTCCACCCTAACTGCTGAGCCGCTCAAATATATTATTTTAATTTGCAATTTTAAAAAATGTTTTCCACATTCTGTCATGGCGCAGTAAGGGAACACACCGTGTAAACAAGGGTCTGGGTCCAAATGCAGGTCTTTATTAACTTAAGGGAAAACAAAGTAAAACCCAAAACGGAAACACAAACAGATATCAGAATCTGACAACAGGCACAGAGCCTCCTCGGGCTGCCAGAATGGCATAAGGGATTTGAAGGGCTCGGTTAGGCCACCCCAGAAAAAGACCATGAAGCAGGTCCTCTCCGTAGCCGACTGGCGAGCCACTCCCACGAAGTCCCTGGCATAATCCTCAATGCACCAGTCTCCCTGGTGGACGTTGAGGAACTTTCCTGCTGGACCCATGTCTGGCTGATTATTCTGTCACCGCACGGTAAGGGAACACCGTGTAAACAAGGGTCTGGGTCCAAATGCAGGTCTTTATTAACTTAAGGGAAAACAAAGTAAAACCCAAAACGGAAACACAAACAGATATCAGAATCTGACAACAGGCACAGAGCAGAAACAGGAATATGACACAACTACGGCCACTTAGTGCTTGCATCAGTCCACATATCAACAACTAATAATCAGCCCAGAGAGGCGTGGGGCAGGAGTATAAATAGCCATCAGGATGGGCAACAGCTGTGTGTGTGAGTAGGTGAACAGGTGTGTGGAGTCAAGGTAAAGGAGTCCGGGAAGATGGGAAATGGCGACCTCTGGTGGTGAGAGGGAGAAACACCAGACCCAGACCCCTGACAATAATAGGCTCTGTCAAGGTAAAGGAGTCCGGGAAGATGGGAAATGGCGACCTCTGGGGGTGAGAGGGAGAAACACCAGACCCAGACCCCTGACAATAATAGGCTCGGAGCCAAAGAGTAATCCAATGAGGTGCAAAGAGAATTAAAGAGAATGAAAATATTGGCACAAGAGTTCCTCCATGAGGCTTCAAAAGGGGACATTTTCTCTTTGCAGAAAGGTCTATCAAATGCAGCCTCATTGTAAATGGCTCAAATCCTCCTTTGAAAGTCGTTTAAAAGTAATTTATTACTTCACATGATTAATTTTATAATATGAGTATCTTTCCACTTAAATAGTTAGTTCAAGATGATAAGATTTTTTTTTTTACGACTTACCAAATCAAGGTGCTTTTTATGCTTAAGTTGAATGTCACCAGAGACCAATTAACAGAGCACACAACCAACAACTGGTGCCCAATGACATCACCACAGCCCGTGTCGGTCGTCACAGGTCTTCAGAAAGAGCACAAAGTCATCTCCCAGAGAAGCCTGAGTGAGGACAGGACTTGGTTGAGAAGGCTGACTCATAGTTATTTATACCAATTTAGCTCTTCCTCCCTCCTGGGAATATCCTGATTGGACTGAAGTTGTGTGTCTGAAAGTCTGATGCTCTCAGGGAGAAAAACAACTGTATGTGTTCCTGCTATTATTTCTCAACAGATCTGATTATCAAGGAGTTACTTGTAGTACCTATAGTACCTACAGCTATCACTGATAAACAAGTCACAAAAACATATCTGGTTGATAGCCGATGGTTATTTCAATATTATGGTGGATAACAATAAAAATTTAAAACCAATCGTAAGTATATTTAGGCGTCACAACATTATAACGTATAAAATATTTTAAAAAATTACATTTAACAGCGTCGGAAGCAAACATTGGCCGTTTTACCTTTCTAGGGCATGCTTTGGTGTCTTCACCACTCCGGCCCATAGTCATGCCTTTAACCCGGATAAAGGCAAAAGGCCTAATGGTCCCCCAGAGATAAAATGCCCTAGATATGCCTTCCGCCCCATTTCTGCCAGAGCAAGAACTCTCAATCAATGCTATTGAGAAACCAATTAATCACTTTTCTGGTTGGGTCAATAATCTTAATCTAATACGATTAGGAAAGGACCTTCTGGACAAGTGTCCAGGGGTTGTTTATCAATAAAACTAAGTAGGCTGTAGCTGCTTTTTGGGCTAATTTGACTTTTCGGATAATCTAAATCCCCACTTGAGACAGTACAAGGCACACAAAACTGATCCCAGACTTGCACATTTAGCCCACCAATACATGACGCATTAACAGGTAGGGAACAGAGCGACCTGAGCGGACATTTCCATTAGGCTTCTATTCTAAGAATAGGATACACACACACGAGTCCTGAATGAATAATGGAGAGGGCCCTCCAGGAATTCATCTCCGCAATGCCGTCATCTGACCAGAAACCAACCCAATGATCACACACACTGAGCCAAAAGGATGTCATGTGATTAATTACAAGCAGCTCCTCATCTTCATATATTTCAGCAGCACTCAACCATACAAATCCAATTCTGATATCAATTTCAATCTAACAAGTCAAATGTAGATGAAGATGCCAAACACATTTTTTGATATGTAGTATAATGACAGTCAAGTCGTCGTTCAACTACCAATTAGCTGGTTATTGAGGTGGTCTAGTAAATGGTATTTATTTTTAATTTGTTTATTTTATTTTTGGTGAAGATCTAAAGATCTTCCTGTTTTTAAATTAATATATTATACATTTCATGTAATTTTCAATAATGCATTGACCTAGAATAAAATATGCCATTTTCAGAAATCTGATCAACCTTATAACATATATGGCATATCAAACAATATATATGGTCTATTTAAATGGAATCACTAATCAGACAAACATGTAACAGGGTCATTTGTTCAGCATTTGTTGGAACTGGCTGTTTAGTACATTGGTGGGATTTCCGTGCTATCCAAATGTAACATTTGCTTACTAGCATGCTGCCCACGTCCAGATGGTAAGAGTTTGCAGTGCGGTCCAATACGATCTGGATCACACAAGTGTTTCCCAGAGATCCTGTGTACATATGAGCTGCTTCCCATGTTCTGTTCTTATATAAACACTCTATTCCATTTTATTTTGTTGTTGCCTGGTGTGAACACTTCTGAACCAACAGCTCTACATCCTTAAAAAATGTCAAATTTTCAGAAGCACATCATAAAATAATTTAAATAATAGTATTTTCTGGGCTGAATACATTGGTTTTGGGCAAGGACAACGTGCGAGGCATCTGTGACATCTTAATTAACACATTTGGTTTGGGAGCTCAATGAAGAAAGAAACAGCTTCACTTTAGCAAAAAATTAAAACAAACATGTCTGTTTTGTGCTGTTATTTTTTTTAAACCACCTGCCAATTTTAAATTACCTGTGTATAACACTGCTACACACGACGAGAGTGAAGTTTTAACAGCTGAAGTCGTCTCTCACGATGAATGCCACTGTAGAAACCCGCTTGTCTCGTGGCCTGCAGAAATTCGCGCTTTTAAGAACGGCGGGAAACCCCTCAGTGATTTAATCATGCACGTCCACTTTTGGCCAGCAGAGGGAGACATTTGTTTAAGTGAGAAACATTATTTTACAGAATGTCTTCTGACACCGGGATTTTTACCCAAGACGGATATTTAATTTTCAAAACGAGCTAATATATCTTAAAATGTGCCTTTGCTAGAAGTTTTTAGCACGAATATTTAATTTATTTGTTGTTTGGTCAAAATTATGTCTTACCTTAACACTCAATAGGTTAACAACTCGGTTAACAACAATCATAAATCACATTAAATAGATTAAAATATGTATTAAACTTAAGAAAACAGACATAAATAAGCTTTATCTTAAAAACAAAATTTTTTGTCAAAACAAGATTTTCTGTCTGGACAACTGAAAATCAGTTCGAAGTTATGTCTATTAATCCATGCATTCGTGTCAATGAATGCTACATTTTCTGCTATTTATAATATAGTCTACATTTGACATTATTTTTGTATCTACCGGTGTTTGAGTGAGAGGCTAAGACAAAAACACATTTTGTTAGAAAAAGCAAGAAGAAGGCCTATGCGATTGCACCCAAACTTAGGACAACAAGCCTACCTATGAACATATCAAACAAAATTATGAAACATAATGAGATTTATAAATAAACCTGTTCATTTTTGCCCTAGTGCTCATGCATCAGTGTACTGAAATATGGAAGAAAATGTCTAACCAGGTGGCACTGTCATTACAATTATCACACTTCTGGCATACTGATGGTTGGGTATGATCTTGACTTACATAATGTCATGAATATATCATTTTAGTAATAACTGTCACGTTCGCTGAGAGTTCAGATAGGCTATATTATATTTGTACAAGGCAATTTGACATTTGTTTATCTCGGTGGGTTAACATTGTACATCAAACAGGTTAACATCATTTCACAGTTAGCAAGATTTGATTTTGTTTGAATGGAAATATAGGTATATCTGTATCTTTTAGGTAATTATAGCCTGTGTTTGACCTAGATCTCTAAGGTCACATGTAAATGATTGGTGGAAATATGCACAAGTTCTTATGTAAACAATAACTCATAGTTTTAGGACTATAATGGCCTGGGGCAAAAAAAGATATCATATGTTATATTTTCCACAGAAGCAATGAAATCTTCATTGTGATCCACCCTACAGTTTAAGCTTACGGCAACATTCCAGCAACTGCAATTCATCTTTTGTTTATAAGCAGTAACATATATCAGTAACACCAGTACCTGTAAAAACGGATCCGAGGCCAGTTAATAGTTGCTCTAATGAAGCTATGATCGTTTAAAACAGCACATTGGAAACAGATCTGAGATAAGCTCGGGAGCTATCATCAGAATGACTGATTTCTCCCATAATTCAACAGAAATCTGATAAGTTGAAGGTCAAAACGCAGCTCAAAGTTTGTGGGAAAGTAACAGATTCGGCAGTTATAAGATGAAGAAAGACTTCTGTGGAAATGTATGCATGCGTACCAAAGGTGTTCTTAAAACTAACCTCAAATATCATTGTCAAAATGTCTGAATGAATATAAAAGAACTCTTAAAACAAAAATAAAATGAAACACTTACAATGCAGAAATGCTCCACCCCAAAGCTCTTATCATATAAATGGGATAGTAAACTACTCTGTCAATGATAACATGCCAGAAACATTTCTAAAGGCTCTGAATTACAGGCTATTCTTCAGGCAAGAACCCAATATTCAATGAAAGAAAAGACGCCAACCCAATAATGTGAGTCATTATTGATGTGAGGGACATTTTGACATTGGCTGGGCATAATAGTACATTACCAGGACATTTTTGAATATGTAGGGCAATGGTCTGAAATGGAACATTATTGGCACACTTGGCAAAGTTCAGCTCATTATTATGAGTGAAATGAGTGAAAATCCATTGCAACACGTTACAAAAACATTCATCACATAAATAGCGAGGCAAGAATAAAGAAACACTTGTTCAGTTTCTAGAATACACCTTTCTCTGTCCAGACTGATTAGGCAGGTGAGATAAAAACTGGTTCACTTCTTCTGCCTGATACCTTTCACATTACCACTGGCCTACTTCTCTAATGGCAGTTTATTTAGTTCAGGTCAAGTTTTACCTGCAGCTGAATCCAGCCTAACTGAACCCAAATACACTGCTCTTGTGAAACGCGTGGACAAAATTATGTTGCCAACAGACTGATTGTGACACAAAAGATCTGATTACAGTCAGACAATGAATGACAAGTCAATTAACCCTATGTACAACACCAGTCAACCGTTTGGACAGATTTAACTGAATGTGTCACAGGATCTTAAAAATCTCTTGATATAAAAGATACTATTTTTAAAAAAAAGAAATGTTTGAAACTGTGCAGACAAACATACATTCTTTACCAAAAAATGTATGCGTATTGTTATTATTATTTTATTATTAATCATATACTTAAAATATATTACTAAAGTATTTAATATTTAAGATATTATTATATGAACATAAGGATATTAATATATTAAGTAACTACTATATTCTACAATTATTATTATTCTGTAACTATTGAATTTATGAATCAAATATTTAATATTTGGTATATTTATTATTATTATTAACACAATTATTAATATAATTATAAATATCTAGTCAGCACACATGAACTCTGTCAATACTCTTTAAAAAGCATCCCAGGATGCACCTCATGAAGATTTTATGAAATTCTTATTTAATTACAATTTCCTGACCTTGTTAGTGGATCATAAATAACCAAACAAGAACATCAATAAATATATTAATCATTTATTACTTCTACTGTTTGTACAAAAGGGGCATTTTTTAAGTAAATGTTTTTCATTTCACATTAATTGAACAACACAAGTACAGTGTCATATCAAGAGTATAAAATTAATGGATAAAAGGGATTTTTTCCTTGAGGCACATTTTATGAATATTTTCCACTTCTGGTATAAATCTGACAGATTTATACTGGTAAACAATACTGTGTAGTCCCCTAACACCAATCATGTGACTGATGCACGGGAAGTGATGTATTTGTACATTAACATGCATTGAACATAGTCCGGTTTATACATGTAAACAAATATATTTAAACACATGTATGTAATGTATAAATATGCACTGCAAAGTGGTTTAAAATCAATTCAGGTTTAATATTCTAGCAGAAAGAACACTACTGAATTTCTAACAATGTTTAATGAAATTGGTAGGAGAACGTTTGAGCCCTCTCATTTATAAGCCCATTGTACAGAATACATTCATTTAGAATACAACCTCTTCTGATGGCGGTATATGTGAAGCATACCAACAATCACATTCAGGCTCAAGGTACTGTATTACAAACAATTTGCATATGAGCACCTGTGATTTTCTTTAAAGGGGTCATATGATGCGATTTCAATTTTTCCTTTCTCTTTGAAGTGTTACAAGCTCTTGGTGCATAAAGAAGATCTGTAAAGTTGCAAAGACTAAAGTCTCAAATCCAAAGAGATATTCTTTATAAAAGTTAAGAGTAAACCACGCCTACCTAAAACGGCTCATTCTAACACGCCCCCACATGTCTACGTCATGATGTGGGAAGATTTGCATAACGCCGCCCAAATGTTTACGCAAAGAAAGAAGGCGTAACTTTTATTCTCGCTGTAGTATTGTTGTTGCCGCCGCCATGTCATGAAGGCGCTGTGTGTTTCGTTGTGAAAGTGAAACTACTTTGTTTGGCCTTCCAAAAGAGGACGATATCCGCTTCGGTCACTGAGGAAATGCATCAACTTCACGCTGTGGATCGCCGGAACGGCTTTCACG
>NW_015505210.1:123442-123918 GCF_001515645.1 Sinocyclocheilus grahami | reverse complement strand
CCTACCTAAAACGGCTCATTCTAACACGCCCCCACATGTCTACGTCATGATGTGGGAAGATTTGCATAACGCCGCCCAAATGTTCACGCAAAGAAAGAAGGCGTAACTTTTATTCTCGCTGTAGTATTGTTGTTGCCGCCGCCATGTCATGAAGGCGCTGTGTGTTTCGTTGTGAAAGTGAAACTACTTTGTTTGGCCTTCCAAAAGAGGACGATATCCGCTTCGGTCACTGAGGAAATGCATCAACTTCACGCTGTGGATCGCTGGAACGGCTTTCACGTGGACGAAGCGGAGTCCAGCCCAGGGTCGTCACATGTGATTGCCGTAAGCCCGCCGGCCGCTCCTTCGTCGAATCCGCCGGTCGCCGCTCACTCTAGCCCACCGTGTGAAACTACTTTGTTTGGCCTTCTAAAAGAGGACACGACTAGAAATCAGTGGTTAAGTTGTATTTACAACACTGTTCCAGAACACTTCAA
>NW_015505210.1:119275-123358 GCF_001515645.1 Sinocyclocheilus grahami | reverse complement strand
TTAATGGGTTTTAATGTTTTTGTCTCATCGCTCCGGCCGGACAGGGCATCATCACAGTATGGTGAGGGGCGTAACATTTCCATCACAGGCTTGAGGTATTCGGCCAATCACAACGCACTGGATAGCTGGCCAATCACAGCACACCTCGCTTTTCAGACCGATGAGCTTTGTAAAAATCGACGCGTTTCAGAAAGGCGGGCATAGAGGAGAAACAGTAAGGCGACCTATGTGGAAAATAATGTGCTTTTTGAACCTTAAACCGCATAAACCGCATAAACACATTTCATTACACCAAATACACATAATGTTCTTTTTAGCAACATCATATGACCCCTTTAAACTTTTGACCAATAGGTGGCACCATCCTGAAACGTCTCAAGTACCACAATGTCCCAATGACAGTTTCATTTCACAATCCAACAGCATTGCCAACCAAAAAAAAAAAAAACATCTGCCCCTATTTCAAAAAACACATTTTTGAAATCAAAATGAATGTCATCTGATACATTATTAATATCTTAAGAGCTTTACAAGTCATTGTCGACCCAGGATTGATAAGTGACCAAATTTTAATACACTTAAGAGCAAACACATTGAGTATTACACTGTTTTAAACTGGATTTCAAATCCAGCCCATTTTGCACTGACTGAATGCAAACTTAAAAAGGTGAAGTATCTAGCGAAATTTCAGCAAAATCTATTTCAAACCAAGTAGTTTTCTTTTGGGTTTCTGTTGGGTCATAGCGATGAATTCCCATGACCAACTTAAACCCGATGCAGAATCTGCATGAGGAAATCTCACCTGCATGCAAAATACCTGATCACGTTAGCAAATTTTCACAGGCAAAAAAAGTCCATTGTGAACTGTCATATATAAAGCTTGGCTGATACAAAAGTAATTTTCAAACCAAGCAGCTTTCTTAATTCGCATGAGAAACTAACCTGTTGCGAAATCTGCGTAGGAAAAACTTTCGCCAAACAACAGTAAATGTGATCGCACCTTGAGACAACAATCTGCGCAATACAACAATAAACAAAATTAACAAATATCATACAGAATAAATGAAGTTGCCTATATCAGTCATGCACTTTTGAAAGGCAAATTAAATCTGAAGACATTTCAATAAAGAAAGCAAATGTTGTGGCACATATTAAGACTCAAGGCAAAGTGGCGCGAGTAACGGTAAACACACATATTTTAACATACAATCAAACTTTACATTCAAACCTGTAATATATCCAGTAAACTCTTCCTTATCCCATTATGTACATTAATACATTTATACCTGGCTTTAAAACCTGAACAAATGTTTTCTTTCTCTTTTTTGCCACAATTGCACTTTTTGCATCATGTTTACAGATGTGCTGACAAATAATATTTGCATGTTTATGAAGACAAACAAGCCACATTCAGACCTCAACACACTTTCTAAAAGCAACTCAACTTGTGCGCATTTGGAAACGGCAAACCCGCTGCTGTTTCTCCTCAAAACCAGCATGCAGCTGGGATGTTTGTATTGTGGTCGGTCGGAGCAGCAGCAGGGAGTTTCAGGAAGTGCTACTTCTTTTCCTGGTTTGGGGTCTCCTCATGATCACCTCCTCCTCTTTATCGCTCTCACACTCTCTTTCAAACATGGCCACTGTTCGACCTACGTAGTCCATTTTGGGTTTGTCCTGTAAACGAAGATTTGAACGATCCCAACATGCCAGAATATGTGATCTTGGGTAAGACATCAGAAGCACTCTCATGGTTTAACTGCTCATGTTATTTCATGATTAGCCTGGAGACTGCTGGACGTACTACAGTCAGACAGTTATCTTTCTTGCAAATGATTAATGGAGTATTATTGTGCAGGATTCATGAAATACCTGTGGTTTGGGGTGACCTTTCTTCATCATGCGAGTCAAGTGGTTGCAGAGGGCTACGATTCTGAAAGAAAGCTATTGGAGAGCAGGGAGAAAATTTTAATTCTGAACTTTTAGACTAAATGCAAAAAAGTTCAAAAGTTTGGGGACAGTAAGATTTTTTAATGTCATTTTTTATTTAGCAAGGATCCATTGACAGTAAGGACATTTACAGTGGGGAAAAAAAGTATTTAGTCAGCCACCAATTGTGCAAGTTCTCCCACTTAAAAAGATGAGAGAGGCCTGTAATTTTCATCATAGGTATACCTCAACTACGAGAGACAAAATGAGAAAAAAAAATCCAGAAAATCACATTGTAGAATTTTTAAAGAATTTATTTGCAAATTATGGTGGAAAATAAGTATTTGGTCAATAACAAAATTTCATCTCAATACTTTGTTATATACCCTTTGTTGGCAATGACAGAGGTCAAACGTTTTCTGTAAGTCTTCACAAGGTTTTCACACACTGTTGCTGGTATTTTGGCCCATTCCTCCATGCAGATCTCCTCTAGAGCAGTAATGTTTTGGGGCTGTCGCTGGGCAACACGGATTTTCAACTCCCTCCAAAGATGTTCTATGGGGTTGAGATCTGGAGACCGGCTAGGCCACTCCAGGACCTTGAAATGCTTCCTACGAAGCCACTCCTTCATTGCCCGGGCGGTGTGTTTGGGATCATTGTCATGCTGAAAGACCCAGCCACGTTTCATCTTCAATGCCCTTGCTGATGGAAGGAGGTTTTCACTCAAAATCTCACGATACATGGCCCCATTCATTCGTTCGACATTCTCCCAATTCTCTTCTGGATCATCCAAATGCTCTCTAGCAAACTTCAGACGGGCCTGGACATGTACTGGCTTAAGCAGGGGGACACGTCTGGATTTGAGTCCCTGGCGGCGCAGTGTGTTACTGATGGTAGCCTTTGTTACTTTGGTCCCAGCTCTCTGCAGGTCATTCACTAGGTCCCTCCGTGTGGTTCTGGGATTTTTGCTCACAGTTCTTGTGATCATTTTGACCCCATGGGGTGAGATCTTGCGTGGAGCCCCATATCGAGGGAGATTATCAGTGGTCTTGTGTGTCTTCCATTTTCTAATAATTGCTCCCACAGTTGATTTCTTCACACCAAGCTGCTTACCTATTGCAGATTCAGTCTTCCCAGCCTGGTGCAGGTCTACAATTTTGTTTCTGGTGTCCTTTGACAGCTCTTTGGTCTTGGCCATGGTGGAGTTTGGAGTGTGACTGTTTGAGGTTGTGGACAGGTGTCTTTTATACTGATAATGAGTTCAAACAGATGCCATTAATACAGGTAACGTGTGGAGGACAGAGGAGCCTCTTAAATAAGAAGTTACAGGTCTGTGAGAGCCAGAACTCTTGCTTGTTTGTAGGTGACCAAATACTTATTTTACCGAGGAATTTACCAATTAATTCTTTAAAAATCCTACAATGTGATTTTCTGGATTTTTTTTTCTCATTTTGTCTCTCATAGTTGAGGTATACCTATGATGAAAATTACAGGCCTCTCTCATCTTTTTAAGTGGGAGAACTTGCACAATTGGTGGCTGACTAAATACTTTTTTGCCCCACTGTATAATGTTACAGAAAATGTTGTTCTTTTGAACTTTCATTAAAGAATCCTGAAAAATGTTACTGTTTCTATAAAAATATTAAGCAGCACAACTGTTTTTATCATTGATAATAATAGGAACTATTATTGAGCACCATTTTAGCATATTAGAATGATTTCTGAAGGATCATGCGACACTGAAAACTGGAGTAATGATACTGAAAATTCAGCGTTGCATCACAGGAATAAAAAATATACGTAAAATATACTGGAATAGAAAAATTTTATTTTGAATTGTAATAAT
Organism: Sinocyclocheilus grahami; assembly: GCF_001515645.1. Lineage (NCBI taxonomy): Eukaryota > Metazoa > Chordata > Actinopteri > Cypriniformes > Cyprinidae > Sinocyclocheilus > Sinocyclocheilus grahami. The sequence continues at coordinate 119,586 of NW_015505210.1, read as the reverse complement.
ATTTCACAATGCTACTGTTTCTACAGTATTTTTGATGAAGTAAATACAGCCATGGTGAGCATTAGAGCATAACGCTGAACCCTACAATGTTGTAAAATGTCTAAAAAAAGCCTTAAAATATCATTGCATCAGGCCACAATTAGAGTCAGTATTCTTGTTCTTTTATGTCCAAAAATAACACTGAACGAGAAAAATCAAAAAGGCCACTGCTCCACCCCCTTACGTCCCAACAGCGTTGAACAGAAAGTGCAGGGAAACTTATTAATATTATGTGTAAAAATTTATTGGGGACATACATAGCACCATTTCCA
>NW_015505210.1:112857-119124 GCF_001515645.1 Sinocyclocheilus grahami | reverse complement strand
ACAAGTTCCATGAAACAAACCCCTAAGTGACTGAGTACACTTCATCTCTCTCTTTCCCACAATGCACCAAAGCCAGCTGCAAGACTAATAATCAATGTGAGGTATGTACTGTAATCATCAGTCCAGTGCTTTATTCAGTATGGAAAGAAGTAACATCACTGTTTACGTCAATACTGGCATGCCATGCTGGAGAAAACGTCCAAGTACTGAAGTTCACAAATCAATACACCTGTCACAAATATGACTTTCTAATAGAAATTAAAGTATAAAGTAATAGGAATATACACTAAATTACATGTGCAAGAAAGAAAAAACAGGCAATGGGCATGTAGTGCTTTAGGTACATTCACAAATAAATTGGAGAACTTTTAAAATATAGAAAAACAAAGAAAGAAAGGCCAAAATCATATTTATGGCATCTGTAAACAAAAGGAAAACAACCCATGCATACAGATGGAATGAAATCATGAAGGCTGACATCATTTCAGCTTTTCACTATGACTGTTAAAAGAAAGAATGTTTTATAGATGTTTGGTCAGTATTTGACCTTAAATTAAAAAAATCTTAAATAATACTGACAAGAACAACCACACTGATGAAAATGTGAATTCAAAAGTATGTTGTTGACTGCTGTAGAGCACCAGCATGTGCATGACAATTCAAGTATATACAAAACAAGTTACAAATAAACAACACAATTTTAAACTCTGACTTTTGCATGAAAACTCTGATTTTGAGGTACTACAGTAAATTTTAATCCAAACATGTCTCAAAAGTGTCTCAAACTAATGTTTTGTTGAGATAATGATCTTTTAATATTAATTTAAGTCTTGGGATATAAACCTTATTAGCTTGGCTCATGAATATATTAATAAGGTAGCAATGTTTGTTACATTATTCTGACTTGCTGGTTGCACATTCATCCATTTCACTGTTGAATTTTGTGCATTGTCTTAAAGCACACGTTTTGCTTTCTTTATTTCTTGGGCTTGGGCAACCTCACGAACTTCTTAAAGTGGACAAGACATGTTATCCACAGACATAATGGTTGCTACACCCTTTAAACCTTTTATGAATATTAATTAAGTTGTAAAGGTCTTTAGAATGTAGAGGGATAGTTCACCCAAAAATTAAAATTCAGTCATCCTTTACTCACCGTCATGTCATTTTAAACCTGCATGGCTTTCTTTCTTCTGTAGAACACAAAATAAGATATTTTGAAGAATCTTTGTAACCAAACAGTTTTGGTAACCGGTAACCAATGTAAAAGAAAAAAAACTTGTTTGGAATGACATGAGGGTGAGTAAATGATAACAAATGAGAACAAAATATTAATTTTTGAGTGACTTTTCCTTTTATTATATTATTAATGCTTTTAAAATATTGCCCAAAATGTGGGGGCACAAACAATTTCTTTTACAGTGGTTGCTACTCCATCAGCTACGCTTCTGACTACACATCCTGCAATGCTCCTAAACCCAATGTATTACAACTGCTGTCTAATCTCCACTAGCTAGACTCAGAGATGTCTGGCTGTGCTTGAGGACATAGTTCGCCACCACAGGCCCTGCTCAGCAGCTCCTTCAGGGCCTCGTTCACCTCGTTGTTCAGAGCTGAGATGGATCCCAATCCCAGGTTCCTAGTCTCTCCGTTTAGTGACCCCATAACCTCCTGCAACCATCTGAGTTCTGCGTTCAGCTCCTCTCTGAGGGAGCTCAGGTGGGATTCTCTAGTCAGGTAGCGACTGTCGATGCTGGCTAAGCTGGCATCGGTTGTCCTCAAGTCTTCCTGGAGGCCTTTCCTTAACACCTCTGCTTTGCGAAACTCATAGCGCACCTGCGAGAGCTCCTGCCGAATGCTTTCGCTTTCCTCTTTATACCAAGCTTCCTTCTCACAGTAGATGGAAAGAAGAGCCTCAACGTCGTCCTGAAGGGATTCGCGCTTCTGAGCCACATTTTTGAGACCCATTTCCACCAATGAGATGTCCTCCAAAACGCTGGCGAAACGCTCAAAGTTGACATAGGTGTTGTTGGGTGGCATGCTGGAGTGGGATTGAATGGTGTACTCTTTCAGGCGTTTGGTCTTCAGTTGCTGAGATTCCACTTTCATTTGCGCCTCTACGGTGGCGCTGTTGTCCTCCAGCCATTCATGGGTCTTCGCATAGAGAAATTAGGGGGAAGAATGAGTGAGAAGCTAGATCGATTTTTCACCAGGAAGACAAAGCACTCAACTCACTCACAGGTAAGCAGCAGATCCAGGCAGGAGGAAGTGGAGTTAATGCTGGTCTCGGGATGTTAGGATGAGGAGAACAGCATGATACACAATGGAATCAGTCTTCAATTAGAAGAATTCATCAACATGCGATTGCTTCCATGATAAAGACTTGCATGCATGCGTGCATATAGTAGGTGGCCAATAAGGTGATACCAGGATTTGGTATTTGGATTTGGGATAGTTCACCCTTAAATTATATTTTGGTATCATTTACTCACCCTTGTGTCTTTTCAAATCTTTTTAGGGATGTTTCAACTGTTGTTTTCCCCATGAAATGAAAGTCATCAGGGTCCAAGACAACATTGGACCCCACTGAGACACATATTAAAATATATTTGTCTGTGTTCCACAGAAGAAATAAAGAAAGTCTTACAGGTTTGAAACATATGAGGGTGAGTAAATGATAGCAATTTTCACTTTTGGGTAAACTTTGCATTTAATTGCACAATTCATGTAAAGTAGAGAGAGGCATATGAGACATTGCATGTTTACAGCAAGTTTTCCTGCCATATGTGTCTTAATGATGTGTGTAAAACCTGAGGTCAGTTCATTCTCTACACAACAGCAGAGTAAAGTTCAACACTTGTGCATGTTATAATGGCAGTATGAAGCATTCATTTCACAAAAGCCACATAAAAGTAGATAAACATGCTTTCAATTGTGCATGTTTCTGACTTAATCCAAGCGGTTACCTTAATCCAGGGGTGGTTAAGTGCATCTTGTATTTTAAGCCTCTTTCTGCAAAGAAAACAAACACAAAGCAAACTGAAGGTAAATGCAAAAAACAACAGAAAAAAGTAAAAGAAACGTCTAGGTTACTTGTGTAACCCTCGTTCCCTGAAGGAGGGAACGGAGACGTTACGTCAGTGACTGACGAATTGGGATCTCGCCCGAGAGCCCAATCACCTTCGAGTGTTAACTAAACAAGCCAATGACAGTTGGCGTGCGTGCTTCGCCACGCGCACCCCGCCCCGCAGCGCGGGTATAAAAGGAGAGCGCGTGCAAACGCACATCAGTTTTTCGCTGAGGAGCCGAGACTACGTGCCCCGGCCGTACAGCGGTGGTCTCGGGCGAGATCCCAATTCGTCAGTCACTGACGTAACGTTGAACGTGACTGACTGAATGGGAACAGAGAAACTAAGAGAAATGTGAGGTAGAAACTTCATTTGGACATATAGCAAGTCCACTCATGCCTTAATCTGTGAGACAACATCGTAGAGCATGACAGATATAGAACTGGCCTGAGAGATCATTTAACATATTAAACTTGACAGTAATGAAAATTGCATGCTCATATTTGCCTAATAGTGTAAATTAAAAATACTTTTTTTAAAGGCCATTGGTTTCAGAATCCTATTTGGCTTATGAAAGTGCACATTAACACAATTATTTTTTTTTTTTGGATGTTTGTTTAAAATAAAACTACTTAAAAATTTGATTTCCTGCAGTAAAATAATCCCCTAAAAGGCCCTGAAGTTATGCTGAAGCCTTCACTGCTGAACCCTGATTTGACCTCTCACCTCGTATCTTTCACCAGCAGCTGTCTGATGAAGCATTTGGCCAGTTCACTGGTGCTGCCAAAGAACTCCTCATCAAATTCGAAGTTCACTGCTGAGATGTTTGCAAGAGTTTCCTGCTTGGAGTCGCCCAGGAATGGCGATGCCCCGCTTAATCTGAAACAGAAAGACAAATACTTGACCTATGTAGAAGCACACTGAAATTCCTAATTAATTCCTGAAACTGAACCGACAGTGGAATCCAAACATGTGCTCCCATAGTTCATACATCAGACCGCTGTTAAATGCCATAATTATGTTCATAATGGCGATGGGTGTAACAGTATGGGTGCCGCTGTCTGACGGCCAAAGGCTCAACCTGTCTTTCATTATTCACTTTAATGGTTTATTGCTATATTTATTTACCTTTAAAATTCTTAAAAAATATATGAGCATGTGTTAATTCCATATTTATTTAATTTCTGTCATTCATCTTTATTCATTTATCTGCCCATTTATTTATTTAGTTTTTATTTAATTATACATGTTTATTTATTTAATAATTCTTATTTATTTGTTTAATAATACTTAGATTGTTTTTGGAAAGAAATTAATACTTTTTATTCAGCAAAGACATTAAATTTACCAAAATGACAGCAAAGACTGTTACATTGTTACAAACTATTTCTATTTCAAATTAATTATTTGATTACATTTTAAATTACATTTCAAATCATTTACATTTTAAAATATATTATATAATATATTTTTAGAAAACAGTTATTTAAAAATCTAATGATAAATAATGATACATTATAAATACAATAATTAGAAATGATTATTTATTAATTATAAAATTATTGTATTTGTGATCAAATGAATGCAACCTTGGTGAGCATAAGAAATATATTTCAAAAACATTTAAAAAATCTAACTGACCCAAACATTTTGAATGGTCCTGCCCCATGGCATTTTAAGCTATTTTTATAACTTATATATTGTTTATTCTACTATATTAAAAATGTAGGTGAGGTATATTTCAAATAAAGAAGTTAAGAGAGAAAATTATTGTCAGATTTATTCATCTAAACAAAAACGCTACAAACTGACCATAAACTGAGTATACTGGGTGCGATCAGATATTCATCTCATTAATAAAAAGTAACATTACACCCATTGCAGATGTGAACATTATTAGGACTAATAAAAACGGCCTGATCATGTTCACATTAGCAATGGGTGTAACATTATGGGTGTTATTGTGTAATATGTAGACGACGCATTATGAGAACCTCTCATTCATTATTCACCAGTTTGCTTCATCAATATATTTCTGTCATGACAACTCTCAGAGGGATTAGCATGGTAATGTACATGACAATGTTAATGTATTTGGTCTTGGCAGAAGAGATCTGCTACGCTGCTGCTGCGGCAGAGCAAGTACAGAGACTTGCTACGGCCAATACATCCACAACATGCTGCTGTGAGCATGTAAGAAATACTGCTGCTGCACATATAACACATATGAATAACCCCCATATAGCATACATAAATCATCCCGTAGCAGATCTATACTGGTGGAGCTGGGGAAGGTGGAGGGTTTCTGAAGTGCGCTGCAAACTGCTACAGCAAACAAAAGCCAGGTATTTGAATATTAAGCAGTAAGCTCATTGGCTACCGATTCAGGAGAGAACCAATCAGCTGCCATGTGACAATGATGTTGCCAGGTCAGATTGAGCTAGACCTATCGGACTGCACCATCTAGAGCAGGTTTCCTCAATAGGTGGCCCGCGGGCCACATCCGGCCCGTGAGAGAAAAAAGTTTGGCCCGCGCTAATTTCAAATAATGTGGCATGAAAATTCAAACGCAGCATCAGAAAGCTACATTAACTTACATCGTGTCTACACCGGATGCGAGCGGCGCGGCGCGGCGCGGCGCGACACGACAAATCCCGACAGTAAACTGCTGACTCGTTCTATTTATAACGTTCTGACACAATGTTCAAATGATTTGCAATGCTTTGTCGCGTCCAGTGTAGATACGATGTGACAGCAAAAACATGGCGAGTGTGTAGAAAAGAAAAGTGGACAAGGAAAATAGATGATTCAAATGTGAATGGACTGAACAGTTTTGAGTGAGTGACTGATAGGCCTACCATCTTTGCTATGGAATACACGTGTTGGTTCGCAAGTTTACACAAGTACAAGTTTGCTTGTACGTTAAAAATTTATTTTCAGGATCTGAGGTAAAATATCTATTGTTGCTTTCATTATGGCTATAAAGATAACGCAAAATAATATTCAAACTCACATTAGACACTTTTAACATTGAATAAAGCACATAATCATTACCTGAGATTATCGCGGTCATATTTTGTATGTTGTTCCTGCCGCGATGTTGCAGAAAATAAAAACCGTTCCTAAAATAGAATCCCATGTCGCTTATTGTCACATGTCGCTGTCGCGGGTGGTTAGGACAAAAACTACATGGAAAAGA
>NW_015505210.1:70398-112654 GCF_001515645.1 Sinocyclocheilus grahami | reverse complement strand
ACGCAAAATAATATTCAAACTCACATTAGACACTTTTAACATTGAATAAAGCACATAATCATTACCTGAGATTATCGCGGTCATATTTTGTATGTTGTTCCTGCCGCGATGTTGCAGAAAATAAAAACCGTTCCTAAAATAGAATCCCATGTCGCTTATTGTCACATGTCGCTGTCGCGGGTGGTTAGGACAAAAACTATATGGAAAAGATACTTTTTATCGCATCGTGTCTGGTTGGGACACACGGTGTTGCAGTTTGATCCCCCACGCTCAAAAAAATCTAAGTATAAAAATATTAATACTGAAAAATCTAATAATTGAATCTGCAATTAGGGATAGTGGAGAGAAGAGATCCAGGCTAAAGATGAGCAGGAACAGTTGATTTGCATGGCAGACATGGAGATCCAGATTTTTTGCTTGTTCATTTGTTTTTAATATTCAACAGGCAAAGTCCTTCTGTATCTAAATGCAAAAATTTTCATAATTGTTTGAATAAAACAGACTACTGGGGAAAAATTTTAATATTCATCTTGTGATTATTTTAACAAAAGCAACAATAATATAATAATTGTAATAATAATAACAATTATATATATATATATATATATATAGGTCAGTGGCCCTTGACTTGGTATTGTTGGCAGAATTTGGCCCTCTGCGAAAACTAATTGAGGAACCCTGATCTAGAGTTTCATGCCAGAACTCTCTATTTGTTCAGCATGTGACATGAATGTCTATGAATGTCTGGATGTCCTGTCAGAGAAGAAGGAATTCACATTCCTTCATTTGCACTCACAGGATGTATGTGATGACTCCGATGCTCCTGGAGGAAACAGAGGGGCAGAAGAGAGTGCATGGTTAAGCCAAAGCCGAGTACTGACGCTTGCTGTATATAAAGTACAAAGCGTGATGTGCTTAAGAGTTCTCACCACATGTCTGCCTCTAATCCCAGCGGCTCATAGTTGACTATCTCTGGAGCTAAAAATAAACCAGGTTTGAGGCATCAGCTACATTTCATTCAAAACAACAAATGTGGGATGTCCAAAGATGGAAGAGAATTTCAGCAGCATTCGACACATCAGACCTTCCAGAACTTACCAACAAATTCTGGAGTCCCAAAAATGTTTTTGAACTCCACTCCATCCTTGATCCTATGCGCCAAACCGAAGTCGATAAGTTTGATCCGCGGCAGGTGGACATTGTTATCCAGCAGCATGATATTTTCAGGCTGAAAACCAAATAAAATGCCAATTAAAACCATGAGCAGTCACCCAAACTATGTAAAAAAATAAGCAATTAAAATTTTATCAATTTACAGCCCATTTCCATTGACATTATGGGCGTCACTGTATGACGCCATTGAACCGGTCATTCGTTATTCACAATTCTTGTTTATTCCTACATTTGATTACCTTTATCATTTAAAATGATTATGTATGTGAACTTTTAATTTCATATTTATTTACTTATTTTTCTGATTCATAGTTTTCAATTATTTGCCTGATATTAAATTAAAATTGTATTTAATTTAATTTTCCCATGCATGGAATGTTTGATATTTTTATAATTGGATATTGTTTGTTTTATTTTATACATTTACATGATCTATTGTTTTAAAAAACTCAATTCTACATTCAAGTGGGATAAACTTCAGTTCTATGACTGGAAGGAAAATGTAATTGATTGAAATGTGAAAAAGTGAAACTGAAATGTCTTGAGTTCACAAAACACATTGTAGCCTTGCAAACTGTTTTTGTATTGTTCATGACAATGAAAACAGCAATGGAGATACACAAGCTTTCTATTTTTCAAGTCCATCTCAGTAAATGCTACTTGTCATATGTGTGTCTGGCTAATCAACGTTAACCTCCACCTCAGCAGTTTGCATGCTGATGAAGTGGCTGAAGGTTTCATGTAATTCTGAGGGATGTTGCGTGGGACTCAACACCTGTTATGTTCTCATATTAATGCCTCTACGTTCCCAAGAGGTGAAAAGAGGCATCCAGCTGACTTTAAGTGTAAAGGAGGATGCTGTGTTCACGTAGAAATTATTCCATGTCTTGGCTGTACAAGTACAGATATTTGCCTCCTAGTCAATGTGAAAAGAAAGGCGAGAAAACACCCTAAATATTTACTGGCTACTTGCAAAATCTCTGAATTTAGCTGATAGCTAAATTAGCTACTTTTTAGAAACAGTCCTTTTGTGAGCATGATAAGGTGCATTTTGTCAAAATATCAGTAAACGTTGTTTTGATTAAGAAAGTTCTGCTATGCTAATATCTTTTTGAGTGTGAGACTTTGAGTATTATGCTAAGCTAAGATAAGCTAATCCAGTGAACTAATTAGTGGCTATATTAAATCTCTATATAAAATTTATATTAAACCTACTTTCAATTTTAATGAAAAATTCTTTCATGAGCATGGAAGGACATGTTTTGTTTACATATCAGTTAGCATATATTGTTTTGAACATGAGAGTGTTATGCTAAGCTAAGCTAATATCCAGTGACCTAATTAGCTGGCTACTTAGCTAAAATAACTCTTTTTATTAACAACTCTTTGGTAAGCACAGAATGACATGTTTTGTTCATATGTTGTTTTAAGCAAGAGGGGGAGTTATGCAAGACATATTTTTTAGAGCGTTTGCTCATCTGCAATCTGTTTCCTATCAGATGTCAGATAGACGTTTAGAAGATGTCTTTAAGATGTTTATGATTTAGAATGTATTTAAAACTAAAATCTCAAAGACGTCTATCAGTTGTTCGTACATAGCAGATGCTTTCCAGATGAAGCGATCTTTAACAGGATTTTTATGAATGTTCATTGAAGTAAGCAATATAGTTATGAAAGTAATATATTTGAGTGCCTTTGGGAGAAAAGGCCTATTCACAGATGAAGATGAATATTTAGTGTGATAAACATATTAATTTGAATGAACAGCCATTATTGTTTACATAGCAGTTAGCATATAAATACATTTCATCCCGAACATTCGTGTTTGTGTAAAAAGGCCTTCATGCTAAGCGAACATCCAGTGATATACTGTAATTAGTCACTGCTATGTCCTATTTTATGACTATTTTTATTAACAATTATTTCAGTATGGAAATGTTTGTTTACATAGCAGTTAGCATGTGTTGACTGGAGCAAGAGAGGGAGTTAGCCAAAGTAATATCTTTTGAGTTTTTATAGGGATTACTGGCACCCCACTGTCCTGGTTTAGGTCCTATCTTACCGGTCGCACTCAGTATGTTCAAATTAAAAAAAATTAAATCAAGACCATCTACAATTACTACTGGTGTCCCTCAGGGTTCTGTTTTGGGCCCACTCTTGTTCATCATCTATTCACTTCCTCTTGGCTATATTCTCAGGAAATATGGTATCCATTTTCCCTGCTATGATGACGACACCCAGCTCTACCTGTCTTCTAAACCCTCTAGTTCTTTTCCTCCACCTTCCTTGACTAGATGTTTAGCTGAAATTAAAGATTGGCTTTCAGCCAACTTTCTGAAACTCAAGAGTGATAAAACTGAGGTCTTACTTATTGGTACAAAATATACTTTGACTAAATCTGATTGTTTTACAGTGGATATCGATAATAATGCAATTTGTCCTTCTCAGCAGGTTAGGAGTTTGGGTGTCATTCTGGATAGCACACTTTCTTTTGAAGCTCATGTCAATAATATTACGCGTACTGCGTATTTTCACCTGCGTAATATTAATCGCCTTCGTCCCTCTCTCACAACGAATAATACTGCAATTCTTATTCATGAACTGGTTACCTCATGTATCGACTACTGTAATGCTCTCCTTACTGGTCTTCCTTCTAAACTTCTCTATAAACTCTAATTGGTTCAGAACTCAGCAGCTCGTGTTCTTTCTAGGACTTCATCAATAGAGCACATTTCTCCAGTTCTCCAACGTTTACACTGGCTCCCAGTAAAGTATCGCATTGATTTAAAAATTTTGGTTCTCACATTTAAGGCACTTCACAACCTTGCTCCACCATATCTTATTGACCTTCTCCGCATCTATACTCCTTCTCGCACTCTCAGATCTTCACACTCGATCTCTCGTTTAAGCACCATGGGAGCAAGAACTTTTAGTTTTGCGGCCCCTTGCTTATGGAACCCTCTTCCCCCCAATATACAGAACAGTAACAGTAACAGCCTTCATACTTTTAAATCTCGTCTTAAGACTTATCTTTTTACCCAGGCTTTCTTATGACTTGCTCTTATTAATTGCTCTTATTATTGCTCTTGTAAGCCTTTATTGTATTTATGATGTATGCAGTTGTGCTGTTGAATTTTGTAATGCTGGCAGGACTTGTTTATTTATTGTTACTGTTTTTACTAGTTTGCTTGCTGTAAGGTGACCTTGGGTGTTTAGAAAGGTGCCATTAAATGAAATGAATTATTATTATTATTATTACTTAGAAAAACAGGATGGAGATTATCGCAGAGAACAAACAGCGACCAATATACAGAACAGTAACAGTAACAGCCTTCATACTTTTAAATCTCGTCTTAAGACTTATCTTTTTACCCAGGCTTTCTTATGACTTGCTCTTATTAATTGCTCTTATTATTGCTCTTGTAAGCCTTTATTGTATTTATGATGTATGCAGTTGTGCTGTTGAATTTTGTAATGCTGGCAGGACTTGTTTATTTATTGTTACTATTTTTACTAGTTTGCTTGCTGTAAGGTGACCTTGGGTGTTTAGAAAGGTGCCATTAAATAAAATGAATTATTATTATTATTCTTACTTAGAAAAACAGGATGGAGATTATCGCAGAGAACAAACAGCGTGGGTGACATGTCTCATCATGTGCCGCTGATAATCTTGTATTAGAATGTCTGGACCTGGGCCAGCCAGGATGAAAGCACGTGTGGATAGGGTATGTACGCTCTCAGCCCATGCTGGGACGGTGTTCGACACAGTGATTAGTTAGAGCTGTTATTAGCAGAGGAAGCTGTTTATGAGCTGAAAAGACTGAAAGGAAGGAATTTCCAGACGGTTGACAGAAACGGGGTCATGTATGCATTACCAAGAAACAGTACAATGGCAGGTCTTAGAAAAGTGAATAGCTATTTTGTCATGCAAAGTTTCAGGTGTTGCCATGCAACAGACCCGATTGTTCTTCAGAAAAGGCCAGTTCACCTCTGCTTGAGGAAGAGCTACACTGTTGCCATGGCAACCATTATAGCTGTGTCCCGCCTTCACAAACAAATAATTTATAGGAAGCTATACGACTGACTCCAGATCACTTAGACAAGCGTGGACAAAACTTCTTTTGTACCTTCAGGTCAAAATGTGCGATTTTCTTGGAGTGCAGGTACTGAACTCCGTTGAGGATCTGTTTGATGAATTCGGTGGCTTCCTCTTCACTCAGCGACTCCTTCTGAGCCAGGAAGTCGAAGAGCTCGCCTCCTGAAACACTAAAAAATGACATTTCCAATGGTTAGAAGTGGTTTACCTGTCTAACACCCAAACCAACAGACATATTCAAAGATGCATCCTCAAATAAGTCTTGCACTCGTAAGAAGCTGACTTAAATCGGTTATAATAATTTGACGTCATAATAAAGCATTCGATTTCTTAAATAAATTTTTTTTGATAAATAAACAAATATTGATCTATTTAATATGTATCTGATTAATAAATATCTGATTTACTTATTTAACTGATTAATTCATTTAGCTGGTTAATATTTATTTATTTATTTTTCCCAGTGACATTTTCATATTTTTTTATAATTGGATATTGTTTGTATACAGCAATTAAATTATGTATATTTCTAAAAAAAGATCAGAAAAAAATTCAAAGCATAAAAAATAGAAAAATATTTATTTATCAATGTAATATTTATATTGTATAATATTATGTATATAATATGCATTTAATTCATGTTTATTTATATATATATATATTGACTTAATTATCAATTTGTCTATATATTAATTTATTTATTTATTCCATCCATCCCTGTGGTATCTTTGCTATTTTTAGAATTGGACATCATTTGTATACTGTAATGTAGTTATTTGAATATTTCTAATAATAATTTCTAATAAAGTTGAGAAAAATCTTTAGTCTAAACAAAAATGCTCTCCTGACAGATGGTATCCAGTGCACTCAGTTTATCTCACACATACAGAGATGTTCATCTCAATAAAATGAGACTCGTAAACTTCCTCTGTGACATTTAACCACAGCAGCACTTAAAACGACTTAGTATAGCTCTTTTTATCATTAACATCAAACCACTTTATCGGAGCTCTGCAGAAATCTCTTTCCCATACACTCACAGACATTTCAGTACAGTCACATATCAGCTCAGCTGAACAAGTACACTATGTCTCCTTTTTGTAGCCTGAGTATTTGATCCAGAAAGATCACTTAAAATGCAGAGTAGCTGACAGTCACAGACAGTCCATTCAGTCATAGTTCTGATTGGATTCAGGTCACAATTAGTCCTAATTGAGCTTCTATGCTCCCATGCACAAATTACAGGCAGGGTAAACCTGAACCGGGCCTCCCAGCAACTCTAGAGCACTGACATTTACTACAGCTTCCCCTACACATTCAGAGAATGAAAATCACACAGGCCTCCAGACCACCAGATACAAATACACACATTCACACAGACACAGTGTGTGGCAGATTGTTCACTTTAAAATGATGCAAGGGAACAGTCAACAACACATACTGCGTACTGGCAAAGATTATATTTTTGAGAAACAATATGCCTAACCCTAACATATCACCACATAATTTGTGCATACAAGTGTTACCATCTAGCTAAATTTATATAACTTATAAATTATATATGATTTAATTAATTTATATTACTTCTACATTGCATATGAATTAATATTATATATTATGTATTGTATAATTATATAACACATTTGATATGTATGTGTATATATATATATAGTAGTAGGTAGTACTGGGACATACTACCATGTAATTTGCATATGTAAGTGTTATCATCTAGCAAAATATATTATCATTTTTTAATTTATAAATTATTTTTAATATTATATTATTATATATTCTTTAATTATATATTTTAATACATTCTGGATGTGCTATTATACAATTTTATATTATAATAATTATTTATACAATTTAAATATATATCAGGTATTGGCACATACTACTAAATAATTGCATATGCTAGTGTGACCATCTGAAAAATGTATTATCATCATTAGGTATATTATAATACCTTTTAAATGTATTATTGTTATTCTTATTTATAACATACACCATAATTACCAATAATATAATTTGTAACCATTATATTTAAATCCATTATAACTTAATTTGAAGGTTTATGCATTTAAAAATGGTTAATGTAGATTTATCTCCTCCTTTTCCATAGCACAAGAGGTCAAGGGAAATATTAGCCATAAAAGTATGCACTGATGAAAATTCAGTGGAAGTAATATGCCATCTTGGCACCTTTGGCATAATATTTACAATGTACAATGATTTGGGACGCTCAAATCCTAATGCCACATAGTTAGGATAGATAATATGTAAAATGGGATGCAGACTGCACTATGCAGCCAATTTGTTTGCCCACTAATGCACCTGACCCAATGAATCAGATGTTTGTTATGTTTAATGGTAGCTGAAGCAGCTATTATAGATCAGGACTAGATGGCGTACTTTCGAGAAAGTCTTAAGAGACTGAAGTGGAGAACTACTGGTTCAAACAGCAGTGAGTAATACGAACTCTTGGACGAGGGCGGCAGGCATTAGCCAGCTAAAGAGAAATGTCATTTGAGGGCTGGCACTTGAAATGAAGCAGTGGCTCACATTGATTTAAAGGTACAACCTGGTTTGCTATAGCTTTAGTGGATTTCCTACCACATTTCTGAAAATGGCCTTCAAATGCAGCTAATATTTTGACCGACTTTCATTTACATTAAGAAATCTTAAAGGTGCAGTAACAAAAACAGTTTTTTCTAGTTCTGGGTCAGAGATATGCTTGTATCTCTTGACCCAGAAGCTTGTTTCTGCCACTGAATAAAACATATCTCGCAATTCTTACTTTTTACTTGCACTTGCGAGTTTATATCTCTCATTTCTGACTTTTTCTCAGAATTGTGTGATATGAACTCGCAATTGTGAGTTATAATGTCAGAACTGTGAGATGTAGCCTAAACTGCAATTGTAAGAAAACGTCAGAATTGTGAGCTGACCTTTTTCTTCAGAATTGTACTTTATAACTCACAATTGCAAATGTATATTTCTTTATCCGCAATGTTGACTATTTCTGCCAATTGTGAATTTCTATTTTGCAATTTTGGCATTATAACTCACAATTGCAAGGTTATATCTCACAATTTTGAGAAAAAAGTCAAAATTCTGAGTTTATATCTCACAATTCTATATTTACATATTTCTTAGATATATATTTATTTATATCTAGATACATTTCTTAGAACTGTGAGGGGAAAAAAAGTCAGAATTGTGAGATAAGTCGCTATTATCTTTGTTTTATTTTTTTAAATTCCGTGTTGGAAACAGGCTTCAGAGATAAAAATGGAAGTGGTCATGTAAACTTAAATTAATTTGTTTTGTTTTTTTACATAAAACCTTGAATTTGGCTTAGGGAAGCAGATAAAAAGGTTCAGGATATGGCCCCTATAGAGTGAGGATAGCTGTGCGAGTGGGTAATTGTAGCTCTCCACAAACGGCGTGGGAGGACGTGTTCTCACTCACAGCTCCAGGATGAGCACCACGTCAGTGCGGTTCTCGTAAACGTCGTGCAACGTGATGATGTTGGGATGCTGGAGCTCCTGTAGGATATCCACCTCTCTCTCGATCTCCTCTCGTCGAACGCCTCTCCGGCTCGCCCGACTCTGCCGCTTCTTAATGAACTTTGCAGCATATTCCACACCTGTACTCTTCTCCTTACAGCGCTTCACAATAGCAAACTGCCCACTGAGTAAAAGAGAGAGAGAGACAGAGAAAAACTTTCAGTTCTTTTAAGCCAGATGACAAATTATCTGAGTAATCACATTTAACATTCATCTCCCCAGGATATGGTTAATAATCCAATAGTACAAAAAACGTACACATCGTATCTGTCAGTTTTGTAGGATTTGTGGGATTAAAACATTCCAGGGGATTAAAACATTTTATAGTTTCCTCAAAAGATTTGGTTGAGAAAATAATCGACTGCACAAGAATAAAACAAAACGAACATTCGGAACAATGAATAAACCATTCATTTATATAAAGTGACACTAGTGGATTGTTTCAGTAGAAGGGAGTGCTTTCTTTTTTTTCTCCCTTGAGCTCACTGTGTGCTCATTTAGATCTTTATACATGACGTAAATCTTATTGTAACAACAAAATGCATAAATTGTGAAGGGAGGCAGTGATTACAATTTTATATGTAAATTTCATTTAGCAAATTATATATTTTTTTGCCTTTGATTCTAAATAATGACTACAATAAATATGAAAATTGTTTAAAAAAGCATACATCTGATTTTGATGTGACTTGGTTTTAATAAATAGCACATTACCAAAAATATTATAATATTGGTTTATTGTTAATAGTCCCAAGACTTTATTAAAATGCCCTTTTATAAGCTGATCAAAAGTAAAGGCATTAATAATGTTAATGACATTTTTCTTCCCTCAAAGTTTTAGTAACAAAACATAAATAATTAAATTAAAAAGTAACAAAAAAAACATGTATTCATTTTTAGATTTTATTTATACATTTTTATATTATAAATTATGGTAGTTGGATAATAATAATGAATCATGTCGAAATAATGACTACAATAAATGCATAAACCTGATGAGACTTTGCTGTGACTTGATTTTAAGTACAATATATGAACAACAAATCAAGTTGAGTGAACTTAAACATACAAGTTTTAGGAGACCCATTACTCAGTTCAATTGAGGGAATGAGTTTACTCAGTCTGTTGAGTTGAGTCAACTTATTAGGGTTTTCAGTGTACACTGGACTAAAAAAAACAAGAGGGGACTTCTTCATCGCAAAAGTTGACCACATGCCACTGAGACATAGTTTAAAAGCATTTGACGCCTAATTTCCTTAAAGGGTTAGTTTACCCAAAAATGAAAATTCTGTCATTAATTACTCACCCTCGTGTTGTTCGAAACACGTAAGACCTTCGTTCATCTTCGGAACACAATTTAAGATATTTTTGATGAAATCTGAGGGCTCTCTGACCCTCCCATAGACAGCAAGGTAACTACCACGTTCAAGGTCCAGAAAAGTACCAAGATGATCGACAAAGTAGTCCGTGTGACATCAGTGGTTCAACTGATTCGTGGTTACGAAGCTACAAGAATACTTTTTTGCGCAAAGAAAACAAAAATTTCACATTAATTCCACATTTTCGTCTCTACTGCGTCACTTGTGGACGCGCGTTCACGATAGTATCATAATGCGAGCGTGTGGCGGCGCTGACCCAGATACGGCGTGATGACGTGATCCGGTGCCGCCACACGCTCGCGGCATTATACTGTTGTGAACACAAGTGAGGCGTTATGTCCACAAGTAGAGACGAAAATGTGGAATAAAGTAGTTATTTTTCTTTTCTCATGAGGGTGAGTAATTAATGGCAGAATTTTCATTTTTGGGTGAACTAACCCTTTAAATGTAAACAGAAATGCTTGAAATCCTTCGACACCAACTGGCAGTAACATTAGAAATAAGAGAAAATACTAAAGTATAGTCTCTATACGCTCTATATAACATAAATCACCACGTTGCAGTTTAATTACAGAGACTCTTTTGCAATACTACATACATATAGCATACCAAGTACATTAACATATGAATGCCCACATTCACATATCAATACATATTCAGCATTTAGTAGTTTGGCTTTTATATCGTGAAACATATTGGGTTTGCGCTGTTGTACTGAACAATTAATTATGTGTTGGATCTTTAATGCTGCAATATGTCTACACGGATGGTTTGTACTCAAGCTCCCTATAGAAGCTCAGAACAGAACATTTCTTGCATAGCAAGAGCCTGAGAGGAAATCCTGCAGTGTGGGAGGAAAACGCTCTCAGAGAGGAGAGAGACAGAGAAAAGGAATGCCACCCACCCACCGCTTCTGTGTCAAAGACGCTTTTGCTTTCTCACACACGCTTTGAACATTTCAAACAATATCTCCCGACATATGAAATATGTCTGCTGCTCATGTTATCTGTTGGTTTGTGTAGACAGCGTGTAGAAAGGATAAATTAAAGGTGGGATGCACAGATACTGATTCATGATTCCAGATTCCAGTCCAAGATGAAAGTTTAAAAGGTTTTAAAAAGGGTCATGCAATAGAAAAAAATACAACTGCTGCTTTAAAATAAAAAGTGTTCAATTTATCAAGTTCTGTAGACGTACTCCAACCAATCATAGACATAATCTATCCTTCATTCATTCATTCTAACATTAGGCAATAAATCACCATGATCTTGGCCTAACAACCATATTATCACTTATATAAGACTTGTTGATGCATTTTCAGTGAACTAGGCCTAAACCTTTAAATGCTAAATCTAACAGCTTCTAAAACAATATGTAATTTACATTACAAGCGAAAGCACATGCACTACTGTTTAAAAGTTTGAGTCGGTAAGATTTTTTTAATGCTTTTGAAAGTATCTTATGCTCATCAAGACTGCATTTATTTGATTTGATTTAATCAAAAATACAGTAAAAACAGGAATATTGTGAAATATTATTACAATTTATAATAACTGTTTTCTATTTTAATATATTTTATATATGTAATTTATTCCTGATGCAAAGCAGAATTTTCAGCATCATTACTCCAGTCTTCAGTGTCACATGATCCATCAGAAATCATTTTAATATGCTGATTTGCTGCTCAAGAAACATTTCTTTTTATTATCAATGTTAAAAAAAATATGTGTGGAAACAGTGATACATTGTTTCATTTATTGATTTATTTTATATTATTTTATTTTTATTGATAGAAAGTTTAAAAGAACTGTATTTTAAATAGAAATCTTTTGTAACATTTCTGAATATTATACAAATCTTTACTGTCACTTTACTTTACTGAATAATACTGAGAAAAAAATAACTGTGAATTGTGAGACAGTAACTCAAAATTAAACTCGCAATTCTGAAAAGAAAATTCTTAATTGTGAGATATGAACTCGAATTGCAAAATAAAAATTCACCATTATCTTTGTTATTTATTCATTAATTCATTCATTCATTCTGAGTTGGAAATTAAGAAATAAGGTATTAATTCCTTAAATAAATAAATTAAAATTAAAAAATCTTACTGACCCCAAATTTTGTACAGTATTACTGTATATAATAGTCTTCTCAGTATTCAGCAACTTGGCCAGTCATAACAGAGGTCATTTACATATAGAAACTTAGTCTTAAAAGTACAGCAGCAAAGACAGACAGTTAATTCGGTTACACTTTATTTCGATAGTCCACTTTAGACATTCTACTAACTATAAGTAACTTTGTAACTACATGTCAACTAATTCTCATTAATTTGCAACTGCATGTCTACTAACTCTCAGAGTAGACTGTTAGGGTAGGTTTAGGGTTAGTAGAATAAGTTGACAAAGAAAGTGTTAGAAGATATTAAGCAGACAGTCTACTAATACTCTACTAACTGCTAGTTGACATGTAGTTGCAAAGTTACTTACTGTTAATAGAATGTCTAAAGTGGACTATCGCACATGGATGGGCAACACATGAAGTCAACAGATTTAGGAAGTCTCTGACTCACGACTATATATCCTACTATGAGTCTTACAAAACAGCAGATCTAGACGGACCGCATGTAAACTGACTAATTCGGCCACTCTTGACATCATGCCTCACGTCTGTGGATGTACATTTGGCCCGGCTCATTATCAGCTGTGACCAGCAAATACTGTCCAACTCCTCTGGTGTTCGTGCCAGACAAACTGTACCGTAACAGAGAAGAGGGATTAAGGGGAAACAGACAGCAGGCTGAAGAGGAAAAGAAAAACGTGGGGTGATGTCGACACTGTGAAATGCACAGGATGTTTAGCAAGGTTTCTGAACATCATCATCTGTAGGAATATCTTCCAGCAGACCACAGCATACTTTGGAAATAGTGGACCGTGTTTCAGTCTTATGTCACATGCTATTAAATGTCACATTAAACGTTTCATGTTGACTGTCAGTTCAGTTATAGATAAGAATATCATGCAACCACTTTGTGGGTCTTTGATTCTTCAAAATACTGTACTTCTGCGTTCCTGTTCCCTTTTCTCTGATCTCACATGGGAAGTATATAAAAATACGATGCTGCAGACTAAAGTTCTGTTTAACACCTGCTGTTCTTGTTCATGCATCGAGTTCTGAATGCGCTGTAAGAATAGGCCGTGTGGATTATGCACAGCGAGCAGATGAGTAGACCATGATTGCAGCCAGTTATTTTCTGTGTTTCACATGAAGCCCCACTGAGAGCTTCCATAAGGCTGTATATATGTATGTGTGTGTGTTATCAGTGAAGCTGGGCTAATTTTATATGCCAGCCTATTCCTCTTCTACCTGCTAGTATTTTCTGTGATGATGGGCAGTGCTACAGATTAATAAATATATATGTAAATAAATATTTTATATATATATATATATATAAAATATATATGTAAATAAATATTTTATATATATATATATATATATTTTGAAGACGCTGTGAGAGTAAATTTGTTTTATCACATCTTATAATTACCACAAACTTGTTAACACTTGACGCTTACCACTGAGAAACGTCCTGCTCCAGTCATGCTTGCGAATCAGTCTCTTGTCGATCAGCAAGTTCAACTGTTTCATCATCAGACTCCGGCTCGAATTGGTAAGGTACAATCAATACCATCTTTTCTATGTATTGCAAGTCTCCAGGGTCATGGAAATGGGCGTTTCGTTTCCGACACGCGCTGTACGCGGTAGACCAATCCAGAGCCAATCTCTCTACAGCTCTGGACCAATCACAAAGGACTGTGCCATCTGACCAATCAAAGCAGTGAGGATTCACGGAAAGGAGGGGTTTAGAGAGACTGATTCTTTGAACTGCTTCGCACGAGTCATTTACGAATAATTTAGAAATGAGGTAAAATTAAATCTATTTTTTGAGAAAACTAATGTGTTTTTGACCTTTCATGCATGTAAACCTGTTTTAGGACACAATGTGTTCATGTGTTCCTGTGGCTCAGTGGTAGAGCATTGCGTTAGCAGCGCGAAAGGTCATGGGTTCAATTCCCAGGGAACACACATACTGGTAAAAAATGTATAGCCTGAATGCACTGTAAGCGTCTGCTCAATGCATAAATTAAATTAATTATTATAAAACAATATTAGCAAACATAAAAATGGCATAATAGGGCCACTTTAATTAAAAAGCATAATAGCATAAAAAACGTCTCGGTTACGTATGCAACCCTCGTTCCTTGAAGGAGGTAACGGAGACGTCACGTCGTGACCGACGAATTGGGATCTCGTTAAATCTATTTTTTGAGAAAACTAATGTGTTTTTGACCTTTCATGCATGTAAACCTGTTTTAGGACACAATGTGTTCATGTGTTCCTGTGGCTCAGTGGTAGAGCATTGCGTTAGCAGCGCGAAAGGTCATGGGTTCAATTCCCAGGGAACACACATACTGGTAAAAAATGGATAGCCTGAATGAGCTGTAAGCGTCTGCTCAATGCATAAATTAAATTAATTATTATAAAACAATATTAGCAAACATAAAAATGGCATAATAGGGGCACTTTAATTAAAAAGCATAATAGCATAAAAAACGTCTCGGTTACGTATGCAACCCTCGTTCCTTGAAGGAGGTAACGCAGACGTCACGTCGTGACCGACGAATTGGGATCTCGCTCAGAGAGACCAATCCGCTTCGAGTGTAAACGAAACGAGTCAATGCACATTGGCATGCGATAATTGCATCCAGCTGCCGCTGATCACAGCGTGAGCATAAAAAAAGACAGGGCCTACAGTACGGACACTCTGGAGCAGTTTTAGCAAGCCGACACTAAACCGGGGCCTCTCAGTGCCTCTACCCATTTGAGGTGAGAACACAGGAGGATACCGTCACCACATGAAGGCTATAGAATCTAGCGTAGGTGTTGGGGGTTGCCCAGCCCGCAGCTCTACAAATATCTGACAGCGAGGCACCACGAGTCAGCGCCCAGGGGGATGCAACACTTCTATTAGAGTGAGCTCGCAACCTGAGCGGCCTGAAAAGCCAGGGTGATGGCATCCACAATCCAGTGGGCCATCCTCTGCTTAGAGGCCTCAAGAAACCAATCGTCCAACCTCGAGGCCTCGGGATGCGGTGGAGGTTTCCACTCGAGCCCTACCCTCTCGGCGGCCCGGGAAAGCATAGCCAACATCTCCGGATCCGATTCAGGCCTGGCCACCGTCCCGGAGGGTGGCAGCGCAGCCGAATCTTCCTCTCCAGAGAGCTCTCCCTCTGATGCAGTGATCAACATCCAGTCGTCGGCAGGAGCACCGAAGAATACCGCTGGTACGCTCTTTGAAGAGGGCCCAGCGCATTACTTTGGCGGCTCAACTGGTTGCGAAGCGCTAGAGGAGCGATGGTCCCCCGAGGGTTGGTTCCCTGAGGGGTTTGCCACCACTGTAACCCTCAGACCGCCCATGCTACTGCCCGAAGTAGTCCTCGCCTGGCTGCTGCCAGGCCGAACACTAGACTGCAGCAGAGGCAAACGAGCTCCGCCCCCTGGAGGAAACGGAGCCTGGCCGCAGCTCCGAGATGGTCATCTTCCCGCAATGAGAACATGACTCATCCGTGAACGCCACCTCAGCGTGTTTAATGCCCAGACACGTGAGGCAGCAATCGTGATCATCACCCGGTGCCAGGTAACGACCGCATCCAGAAACGCACGGGTGAAACGGCATCTTTAAAAATACGATCCGTCGTCTTTACAAAAACACACCCGTGTAAGCTCTTTTAGAGAAATGCTCTTTTAGGTGCTGAGACACACAGGGGAAATGGCCGCTTGCAGCACGACAGGGGGTAGTGCAGCCTGAAGTGCACAACCCACTCGACACAGGAACGACCACCGCTGAATTGCCGTCTGCCAACACAAGAAGCTCCCTAGAGCGCGCTAGACTTGTCGCACACGAAGCAGTTTGGTAGGAGCAGAACAATATTGTCGCTCGTCTCCGAAGTGAAAAGCTGGTATGCTTTTTATGCTCACGCTGTGATCAGTGGCAGCTGGATGCAATTATCGCATGCCAATGTGCATTGGCTCGTTTAGTTTACACTCGAAGTGGATTGGTCTCTCTAAGCGAGATCCCAATTCGTCGGTCACAACATGACTCGTAGTGACCGACTGAAAGGGAACTACTGTACTACATTAGAACCAGCTGAAAAATCATCACTAACAATAATGAGATTGAAAAGGTAATCAAAAGTAAAATATCCAGTCAAATTATGGCAATGAGAATTTGAGAGGAAAATGTGCTTGACTGTCATGAAATCATTTTAAATTCAAATCATTATAATGGTTTGAAAAAGGTGTAGATTTATGTAAAACCAAATTTGTTTCTATTTTACTTCTACTTTGCTTTCCTTCTTTTGCCACATAAATGGTACTTTATTTTTTTGTTTCCAGAAGGCACACGGCCTCAAGGCCAAGGGCAATTTGCCTGACCTTTCTGTTTGTTTTATTGCAAAAACACAGACATAATAAAGACAGAGAGATGCATCTGCTAGGACAAGAAACACCGCTTTAAAGAAAACAACTTTTTCACTCAGAGGACATTTTTCTCACTGTGTCTAATGTGGTTTTCTGTTCACAAAACACAATAAAATCAAGAGAAGAATTGCATTACAGTTTAGTGCCTTTGGCAAGTAGAACCGAATATGTTTGATTGCTGAATCAGCCACATCGATAACTATGTTTGCTTAACAACCTATAACCCACAGAGATACGAGGACGCCAAACACTGCTAGGTCTCCGCCTGGAAAAAAAGGTCCGGGCTGACCGCAGAGGGCTCAGAGGGGCCTATAAGATAAGAGGTTTTGTCCTCTGTAGAAGACATTATATTTTAGTGAATTCTCTGAGACTTTACATGCCACAGTTATAAGTCTGTCCAGTAAAGAGTACATTCAGGGCTTTTCAGAGATACCAAATGTTTGGAAGTTTCAAATTTAGTGATCAAATTTAACACCCTTATGGAAATATGATAATATTTTGTAATGATCATTTAAATCTGACTAATTTTCAAATTGTTTGTCATAAATCAACATCTCGGGAAAATGTTATGGCATTTCAAATCAAAATATGACTTTGTTACGAAACAAGACATCGATTTCATACATGTCCACTGTAGAGGACACCAGGACTTAAAGCATGTTTATTACGCAAGTGAATAGGGATAGAAATGATATATCAATATTCTTATGAAATATTATATATTATTATTATGAAAATCATGCCAATTATTAATGCCATTATTATACTTCTTTTTTCATTACATGTTGCCTCAAAAACAAATTAATGTGCAAATTATATATAGTGTATTGATACATTGTATATAATGGGAAAACCTGTTTATGGCCATTTTACGCACATATAGCAAAATGGTATATCAAATAATTCCGTTAAATCTTTCATAACATAGTTGAGAATCATCCATATACAAAGTTTGTAGATATCATTTTAAAATGTTTTTTTTTTTCTTATGCTCAAAACCAGCGGTGGGCAAACTTGGCCCTTCCAGGCCACTTTCCTTCAGCGGTTAGCTCCAACCCTAATCAAACACACCTGAACCAGCTAATCATTGTCTTCAAGACTACTAGAAGGCTACAGGCAGGTGAGTCGTATCAGGGTTGGATCAAATCTCTGCAGGAAAGTGGCCTGGAAGGGCCAAGTTTGCCCATCACTGCTCTAAACAATAAAAATACTAAATTCAGAAAACAAACATGTTCTGGTAGTCAGGAGGATGTAGCAATTTACTTAAAGCACATAATTTTCTCAACAAGGTTGAGAAACGCTTAAGTATTATTGTACATCTCAACTTTTTAAGCTGTCCAGTGTCCCAAATTTACCTTTGCTTGGACCATGGCCAGCCAGCCATGAGGTCACCGAGGTCCGGACCTCAGTAAATTTTTCATGTTCAAAAATTAAATTTGTTCTCTGAATGACTAATTTGCTGCTTAAAGCTCCTCATATGAGTGTCTGCATATATAATTAAGTTTAGACCGTTTGCAAGAATGTTTAGCGTCCATGGTATGAGACATTGAGACATTGGCGGAGTCGGAGTGAACGAGGCTTGAGGGAGTTGTGAGTGAGGGCGCAGCCTCCAGATCCAGCTATTATAAGCGTCTTTGGACTTGTCTTTTCCACTTAATTTTACAACTTTAGAAAGTTAATAAAGTGGGAAGTTGCAGTTTAGGGTTAGCAATAT
This sequence comes from Sinocyclocheilus grahami, assembly GCF_001515645.1. Classification (NCBI taxonomy): domain Eukaryota; kingdom Metazoa; phylum Chordata; class Actinopteri; order Cypriniformes; family Cyprinidae; genus Sinocyclocheilus; species Sinocyclocheilus grahami. The sequence goes on along the minus strand of NW_015505210.1, from coordinate 94,180 downwards.
CTTTACCTTATCTTATTTGAAAAAGATTTGAACTCAGTTTATTAATTTAGGTTTATTTTTCAGTTTTTATTTGTTTTCATTATCAATATCTGGCAACACTGCATCGCCAGCACTGAATCTGACAGTAATCAAAAAAGCCCATGTACAGATTATTGCTGACAGGATACCACATTCGGTAAGGCAAACGCAACAACATCATGATATTATCTGTCAGAAACCTTATCAACACGATCAAGAACAGTAGCATTTATCACTAGTACACAGATCTGTAGAACAAGTAGGTTACAGAATGAAATTTATCATGCAAACACTAGCCATGAAGAAGTCTATGCTATTTCATTCAGTATAGTAGTTAAATTTGCACAAAGTCATGCTAAAAACATCATATTTCATGTACAGTATTTTATGTGTCATAACTGTAACTATATCGTGTTTTTTTTCACATATCGTCAAAGTGAAATGACATTTCACTGCGCTACTGTCAGTCACGGAAGCCTTGCAGATGGCAAAAGCTGATTCCAAATCATCAGTTCTTATTCTGAGTGACGTGACATGTGGCTGAGTATGGTGACCCATACTCAGAATTAGTGCTGAAAGTCCAAAGTGCACACACACAGCAGTGAACACACACCCAGAGCAGTGGGCAGCCATTTATGCTGTGGCGCCACATCTCAACTTTTTAAGCTGTCCAGTGTCCCAAATTTACCTTTGCTTGGACCATGGCCAGCCAGCCATGAGGTCACCGAGGTCCGGACCTCAGTAAATTTTTCATGTTCAAAAATTAAATTTGTTCTCTGAATGACTAATTTGCTGCTTAAAGCTCCTCATATGAGTGTCTGCATATATAATTAAGTTTAGACCGTTTGCAAGAATGTTTAGCGTCCATGGTATGAGACATTGAGACATTGGCGGAGTCGGAGTGAACGAGGCTTGAGGGAGTTGTGAGTGAGGGCGCAGCCTCCAGATCCAGCTATTATAAGCGTCTTTGGACTTGTCTTTTCCACTTAATTTTACAACTTTAGAAAGTTAATAAAGTGGGAAGTTGCAGTTTAGGGTTAGCAATATCTTTACCTTATCTTATTTGAAAAAGATTTGAACTCAGTTTATTAATTTAGGTTTATTTTTCAGTTTTTATTTGTTTTCATTATCAATATCTGGCAACACTGCATCGCCAGCACTGAATCTGACAGTAATCAAAAAAGCCCATGTACAGATTATTGCTGACAGGATACCACATTCGGTAAGGCAAACGCAACAACATCATGATATTATCTGTCAGAAACCTTATCAACACGATCAAGAACAGTAGCATTTATCACTAGTACACAGATCTGTAGAACAAGTAGGTTACAGAATGAAATTTATCATGCAAACACTAGCCATGAAGAAGTCTATGCTATTTCATTCAGTATAGTAGTTAAATTTGCACAAAGTCATGCTAAAAACATCATATTTCATGTACAGTATTTTATGTGTCATAACTGTAACTATATCGTGTTTTTTTTCACATATCGTCAAAGTGAAATGACATTTCACTGCGCTACTGTCAGTCACGGAAGCCTTGCAGATGGCAAAAGCTGATTCCAAATCATCAGTTCTTATTCTGAGTGACGTGACATGTGGCTGAGTATGGTGACCCATACTCAGAATTAGTGCTGAAAGTCCAAAGTGCACACACACAGCAGTGAACACACACCCAGAGCAGTGGGCAGCCATTTATGCTGTGGCGCCCAGGGAGCAGTTGGGGGTTCAGTGCCTTGCTCAAGGGCACCTCAGTCATGGTACTGAATGTGGGAGAGAGCGCTGTACATTCACTCCCCCCACCTACAATCCCTGCCGGTACAAGACTCAAACCCACAACCTTTGGGTTATGAGTCTGACTCTCTAACCATTAGGCCACGACTTCCCAAGATAGATCTGCTGGATCACAGGGATTCCACTTCACTGGTTTGAATCCTATCTCACTGGTAGGTCTTTCAGGGTGGCCTGGGGAGGGGAGGTATCCAAAGCAAGGATTAGTTTAGAATTTTTAAATTAGTTTTTATTTTAATATAGTTTTCAAATTTCCTATAATTTCAGTTTAGTTTCAGTTAGTTTCATTAATGGTTTTGTTAGTTTTAGTTGAGTTTTTATTTTGTGAACACATTCCTATTTAGTTTTTATATATTTTAGTTTCAGTTTTAGTTTTAGTAATTATAGTTTAGCAGAGTTAATGGAACACTTCCCGTGTAGACCAAAGCAAGACATTTAATTTGACCAAAGTTGAATGTTTGCACAGTTTACAGTTAACTCTTGTGCAAACCTCTTAATAATGAAATTAAATAAATCTTTACAATTGAACAAAAACCAAAAATATGCAACTTATATGTATAAAATGTATTCATTCATATTCATGTTCATATTCATTCATATTAAAGATGTAATTTTGTTAAACATGCCAATAGTTTATAAACAACAAGCTAATCAAGGTTTTCAGAGTTACTAGAAAGCTACAGGCAGTTGAGTTTTTATTCTGCAGGACAATGACCCTTCAGTGCTGGATTTGAGAAAACCTGTTCTTTGTAATCGTCATTGAAACTCTGTAAACTTTATTTTTGTCCATCTGTGTTTTCAATGCATTAATTTGTTGGATCTTTTGCACAGACGAGCCACCGGTGCACACTACTGTATGTCCCGTCTCTCCCTCTATGAACGTACACAATAAGAAGAAACAATCTAAAATGCTTTGAAACTTCATACTACTCAAAACTTAATGTGATATGGTGATTTAAATGATGTTTGCACTTTACTTTGATGAGCCGCTCCAGCACGCACGCGTTTCAGATGAGCAACGCAATCAATCCCATAAAGCCCCTTTTACACAGGACACGGCAAGCGGTGAAAACACCCCACGCTAGGGCTGGGCGATATAGCTAAAAAATGTATCAACGATATAATGTTTCATATCGTTCGGTATCGATAACTATTGACATTTTTTATAACTTTTTTTAAAACAAAGAGCAACAGAATTTTTTTTTTTAATTTAACCACTGTATTTTTAAATTAACCCAATTTATTGGGACAAACAACAAATATTTTTTGTTTTAACAGTCAAACACACAATAAAAATTTAACAAATATCTAATTTCTAATGTTTTATATGCAGATTAAATAGGTTTTGCTAAAATGCTAAATCCCTGACAATTTTCAAGCGACAGCTGAAAACTCATCTCTTTCAATGCTACTTGACTTCATCTTAAATTTAAAAAATAAAAATATCTTAGGTTACACTTTATTTCGATAGTCCACTTTACACATTCTACAAACTATAAGTAACTTTGTCAACTACATGTCAACTAATTCTCATTAATTTGCAACTGCATGTCTACTAACTCTCAGAGTAGACTGTTAGGGTAGGTTTAGGGTTAGTAGAATAAGTTGACAAAGAAAGTGTTAGAAGATATTAAGCAGACAGTCTACTAATACTCTACTAACTGCTAGTTGACATGTAGTTGCAAAGTTACTTACTGTTAATAGAATGTCTAAAGTGGACTATCGAAATAAAGTGTTACCATATCTTTATTTATTCCTTCCCTTTCTAGCTTGTACTTATTTGAACAATGCCTAAAACTTGGTATTACAAGCACTTCCTGTGTCTGATTGCCTCTTTAAGAAGAATCGCTTTATGTATTCCCCAATTGTAAGTCGCTTTGGATAAAAGCATCTGTAAAATGACTAAATGTAAATGTAATACTGTAAGACATCCACTCTGACTGAAGTCTACATGCAGCTGTTTCGTCTTACATGACTTGCTTAAATATGAGTCAAAAATGTCTTGACTAGTGTGTTATCAAATGTGCGGGCTGATTACTTATAGTATTATTCATCGCAGTGTTGCATTGCTCTATGACTCATAAAGTTACTTTCACTCTGACATGGCAGAAGTTTGAAATTATTCTTCATTAATATCATAATCAAATTAACGGAGACCTAGAACAACAGATTTATGGGTGGGGACATTATTAATATTAGTGAGTCCCTCTTGTCCCCTGGTTGTCCCCATGACAACAGCCCTGTATATAGAGTATATGATGACTCACAGATAAGCGAGCAACCAATAAAGATACAGACCAGAAACATATGGTACGCTGTTATGGAAACAAACCTCACAAACCAACAGCTGTGCGCCTAGTCTGTTGCTATGGGGATGATTTGCTGATCTCTTAAAAAAGATACACATGCAGTACATATATTTATAAAATACCATCTATCATATTGTATCAAGAGGCCTGTCAAAACATACACAACATTACCAAACACATCAACTCTAAAAAATGCACAAATTTGCACATCTTCGGTGGCTTTCATCACTTCCTACTATTGCTTAACCTCAAGACAGTGAAGGGGAAGATGGCATGAGTTGCTTTTCTCTCATAAAACAAGCTGAATTTAAAGTTTTTAAATGCTGTTCGTGGAGGGCCATCCGCCATTATCCGTCTGCACATTCCTGAGCTCATTAGCACATGTAAAATCTATAAACCGAATGCTTTAACCAAATATAGGTTTGCTCATGAAAGAGACAGATTTGCCACAGCCCGTTGACTCAAAAGCACAGTTAGGCAATGTAACAGGATCACTATGAATAATGTGTTACATAAGAGCTCTTCCTCTATCTTGCCTGCCGACTAACAAACTAGCTGTAACTGGTATATACTGTCTGGATCTTATAGACCTTTAGATTTTAAAAAAACTATTTTCACTAAGAAATTGCAAGTAAATTAATTACAAGGAAATGGCAAGTAACACATTGAATTAAGCATGACATTTTGAAGTAGAAAGACTGAATTTTTCTTTCTGAAATTTTCATACTCCAATAATCTTTGTTTTATTTACAACTTAAAAAATCTATCGTACAGTGTACAAACAGGTCAATTTTCTGTGTAAATCATTTGTAAAACCATTGCTACGTAAATTATCACCTTCATGTAATGAGGTTATGCTTACATTTCATGAATTAGGCCATTATGTCATACATCTGAGTTCTTGGAAGTCACATGTTAAAAATATGTCCTCTTTTCAGTGGATGTAAAACCTCGTAGTAGTAAAAAAGTAAACTAAGGACCTTTAGACAGTCTCTGTGTTAAAAGGGCAAATTTGTTTAGCTTTTTGTCTTACATTTTAATTTAAATATTAATGTAAATATAAAAAAAAAATTTATATTAGTGATAAGAGCTGCATTAATCAATACTTCATAGAAAACTATACGTTGCCCAACTATGAAGTGAAGTGAAGTGACATGTGGCCAAGTATGGTGACCCATACTCGGAATTTGTGCTCTGCATTTAACCCATCCAAGGGCACACACACAGTAGTGAACACACACACACACACCGTGAACAAAACCCGGAGCAGTGGGCAGCCATATTGCTGCGGCGCCCGGGAAGCAGTTGGGGGTTCAGTGTTTTGCTCAATGGTCTCACCTCAGTCGTGGTATTGAAGGTGGAAGAGAGTGCTGGTTATTCACTCCCCCCGCCCATTTGAAATATGCAAAGTAAAAAATATCTAAAATAAGAACCATTTTGGGGCAGTCGTGGCCTAATGGTTAGAGAGTTGGACTTGTAACCCAAAGTTAGCAGATTTTAGTCTCGGTATCTGCAGGGATTGTAGGTGGGGGGAATGAATAACCAGCGCTCTCTTCCACCCTCAATACCATGACTGAGTTGAGACCCTTGAGCAAGGCACCGAACCCCCAACTGCAAATATGGCTGCTCACTGCTCCGGGTGTATGTGTGTGTGTGTTCACTACTCACTGCTGTGTGTGTGCACTTGGTTGGGTGAAATGCAGAGCCACACGTCCTTTCCTTTTCTTCATTTTCAATTTCATTATTTTTAATTATTATTTATACAGAAAACACTACAAAAAAGCAATAAGACACTCAAGGCCATGTCATATTGTGAACATATTTTCAATACAGCCGTACTTTATAAGTTAAGGTGGTTAATGTGATTAAGGTTGTAAATTAAAGATTATTGGAGCATGTTGTACAAGAAAATACTGTTTCAGTTTTTCTTCTTCAGAGTTTTGTTTAATTCAGTGTGTAATCTACCATTTCTTTGTTTACAATGTGTCTTTGCAATTATTTGTGAAGTTTGCTAGCAATTTCTAAGTGAAAATCATTTCAAAGCCATTTTTTTCAGTGTGTTACAATATCGTTGTATTTACATCAACATACAGTATCTTAGAATTAAATTTGCTGTAATAAACATGTATAATGACTGAGACAAATATGGCCAACTTGTACACTGTCATCAGTTCATTATGGAGATTCCAATCATCTCTGAATAAAGCTCCTGTCAGCAACAAGCCCCCACCTCCAGGGAACAAAATGGTTGTGTAAAAGGGTCTCATTTGTCCCACACTGTCAACCTTTGAAGCAGGTGATTCATGCGGTGGTGTGACAGCCACTCCCACATGGAACATGAATGCTAGGAGTTTGTGAGTCTGAACAATTCTTTGTGTTTAAGTGTGTCTTCATTCTTTCCTTCATTCTCTCTCTCGCTGTCCTTTTCTGATAGACATGCTTAGAGCTGCTAATGTGTTACAGATCATCACACACAGCTCTGTGAAACCACATATGAGCTATTTCCTCTTTCACACGCAAGATACGTGTCAGTGTGCATGAGAATTTCCACCTCAAATGCATCTGATGCTCCATGACATGTCTATGGGGACATAGACATCATTTTAAAACAAGAAAACCAAAAACTTTTCCCAAAGAGCACTTCTTCTAGACTTCTAAGCTTTTTGAGTATGTAGAGGACAGGATTACGTTTTACACGCATTGCTAAGCTAACAAACTTTAGCTTTTGTACTTTGTGCTGTAGTCAACTCAGCAAAATGAGGTTTATTGTACTGTATGTTCTTCGTTGTAAAAAATTACCATTGGCTCATATTTAGGCTATTAAAGTGACTGATTTGAAACACTCTACATAGACATCAACTCAACACACAAAAAGAGCTCTGCACAAAAGACTCAGTTAGCATATTGCTAAGCTAATGGCACAATACTTAAAAAATACATAACACACATAAATATTGGGTAAAATAATCTAAAAAATACTCAATGAAATATACATATATATCAACATTTCTCCTGCTTTCTCCACCATCTTGGATTCAGTTTGACTTGAATTTGGCCAAAACGAGGTATGATGAGATGGCTATTTGAAGGCTTGTTGTCGAATAACAAATTTTGAATGAGAAAATGGGCAAAACAAATCCCACAGACTTACACTGAAGTAGGACACGCCATTTCTGGAGACAAGAACATCACAGAGAATTAGTGATTGGTTCTTTTGACTTAAGTCCCTTTAACACTTGTGGACAATATCTATAATGATAACTATAACTATTCTATGAGAACTAAAAACGATAATGACACAGAAGAACAATATCATTGGGATCACTTTAAGGACGTTTTTTCTAGTTGATGAGCAATAAAAACACTGACAGATAATCAGAAACCACCTTTAAAGAGCTCAAGCATTTATTGTGGCAGATGGCAAAACTGCAGCGCATGCTTATAGGCACAACATTAACGTCTGTTGATGTGGATGCTTATATATAATTATAGTTTCTGCTAGTTATCATTTTGGGTTTGAATAGGCCTTTAGACCAGTAATGAACTACCTAGCAACACACTAGAAAGTTTTGACTACTTTTTCTTCAGAAAACTGTACAGTGTCATAAACAAACAAACAAAAATCTACATTTTACCCAGTATTTGTGCTATTTATTTTATTTTTTTTTAGCTTATTAGAGTATTGTGTTGTTAGCTAACTTAAAACTCTGTTTGGAAAGTGCTGAGTTCTTCAGAAAATGTGGCCTAATTCTAGTTGCATTAAAGGTTTCAACAAAACAAAGCTGGTCCTTCATTAATATAAATAACTCCCTGTTAACGCACAGCACTATCAAACCTGTTCTCAGTTACGGTCCTGCAAGGGAGGTCAGGTATCTCATTTAATCATGGGTGTGTCATAGAAACTGTGCCTTTGAGTGGGATACAAAGCCATCGAGGCAGATGGCTGAGGTTGTTACATATAGCAAACAATGACCAACATCTGTCTTTCTGCTGTAACCCATAGTACCTCATAGGAGGCATCCGTGACAAAAGGGAACAACCTTTCCGAATTACAGGAAGATGCTTTTCCAAACTGCCCTGAAAACAGTTTTATGGCCTTCCTTGTATATACAGTATATGTTCAAGTTTTTATAAGAGAAACCAATGACAGATAAGCGCCAAAGGGTGTCTTTCACCTGCAACCTATAGCCAGAGGAGAGACACGGCAGTCACCTGGATGTGAGACTACACCTTTCCTGAATGTTCACACAGTTTAGCACTTCCTGTCTGGATGGATTTGCAACTTCCTTCTGCTGAAATGGTAGAAATGCTGTTATTATAAAAGTTTTTTGCATTAATAAGTGTTAGGCTTGCCTGTTGGGACAGCTTTTAAGGGGAGTGTGCTTTGTAAGAGAGAACAAAACATGACTCAAGATGAGAACTGGTGTCAGGGGAAAGGAGGGTGGGGGGCCCTCACGTTTTTGGTCAGTGTGCTGTAGATCTATTTTCCAACTACTATGTGCTTTTTAAGATTATTGTAACAATATAATATGTTAAAGGGATTGAAAAATGCCCTCTGTTTTGTTTGTCCATAAAATGAAATTCAGTGGGGTTCAAAACAATGTCGGACCCCAATGACAGTCCAAAAAATAAAGGTTCCAAAAGAGGGTTTTTGCAGCAATGCCATACAAGAGCCATTTTTGGTTCCTCAAAGAACCTTTCAGTGTACACGTCCTAAAAGAACAACTTTTTAGTGTGAAGATTATTAAAAAAAATCAAAATAACCTTTTTTTCTCTATAAAGAACCTTTTGTAGAATGGAAAGTTTCCGTGACAATAAATAACCTTTAGTTTTAGGAGTGTATGAACCAAAATAATTTAAACATTCTTCCAAATATCTTCTTTTGTGTTCTGCAGAAGAAAAATAAACGGAAACACCATGAATTTTTATTATAGGTTGAACTTTACCCTTAAAAACAGTTTTGATATAATACCTTGGATGCATTTTGTTATTGTCCAGTGACATGAAAAATCAGAGAAGCTTGTCAGTTGTTAGGTAAAACCTTTTTGTTCCCAAACTCTAGCTCCCCAGCTGTTAAACTGGCCTGTAAATACCCTCAGGGGACCATCCATGGAAATTACCGGCAAGTCAACAACCCACAAAAGCTAGAAGCGAATGTAAAACATCCTCAGGCAACCCATCATATCACTTACTTTCCAAGTTCTTCACCAATATCATAGAAATCCTCCACTTTTTGTTGCTTGAACACTGCCATTCCTAATGTCCTCATTGATGATGATGATGATGATTGTGTTTCGGTAAACAGGGGACAGCAGGTCAAATCTGTCTTAAGGTGTCCCTCGAGAAGCACACAAGCTTAGTTGGGAAGTTCTGCAGGTCTGTAGGGTGCAGCTCTGTAAGTCACAGACACTCACATCAGCACATGTTCCAGCATGCTGCACTGCATTCCTTCACTTCCAACAAGGTGTAAAAGAGCATGTATCACATCTTTCTTGTTTGGACGTAAAGGCAATGTGAGAATGTCACAAAATATACAGTTTTGCTTACTGAAGGTGATGTAAGGTAGGAAGGAACCAGACAAAAAGAGCCTTATGTAGACTAAAATTGACATATCAAGTAATTAGAAGTGATCAAATGACTTTCTTTAGACGAAAATGAGGGTTCAATGTAATGAGAATTATCAGGTGAAATTGAGACTGCTGTCTATCTGATTTTGCCAGGGAAAAAGTGCACGTTAGGGCAGCATTTGTTCATGACACACTGACTTCACTTACCGTTTCATTGTTATACAAGTAAAGAATAGAAGTATATTGATAATATCGTGATAAATATTTACCTTACAGGTGCAGGTAAACACATACTGTACCGATGTTTGTTGTACTCTATAACTAACAGTGTTGGGGAAAGTTACTTTTAAAAGTAATGCATTACAATATTGCGTTACTCCCTAAAAAAAGTAACTAATTACATTACTTAGTTACTTTTTATGGAAAGTAATGCGTTATATTACTTTTGCGTTACTTTCGCGTTACTTTTTAAATACAAGCAGGTCTTGATTGTTTTTAATATAAGAAGTTCTATTTATAGCAAATATAAAAGCCCTTTCACACCAAAAAGTGTAATGAATAAACCTCAGGCTGAAGCAAAAGTAAATTCACGTCTGTACAGTAGAACGCAGGAGAAGAAACACTCTTCAGCAATGAAAAAAAACAAAGCACAATTGTTAGTTTCTCTAAAGTCATTTTTGCTTATTAGTATGGTTGAACTGGATCATCAAAGGTCAGCAGCAAAGACATTGGTTAATAAAATGGGATTAGATACATTTGTGTTATTTAACATATTTAATTATTGCAGGTTTGAGTCAAGTTTGCATTTCACTGTTTTAATTCATTTTGATGAATACTAAATCTGTTTTTTTGTGAGTGGGATGAATTAATGCGCATTCACATTTAGTCCAGAACTACAGTAACATCGTGTTCACACAACGCCCACAACGCCTCTGTACTCCCGATTTCTCCCAATATGGGGACAGGAGACTTGTCAGTCAATAAATGGGAAAACAAAGTAACTGGCATTACTTTTTTGAAAAAGTAACTCAGATATTTTCTTGTAAATTAATAAAAGTAATGCGTTACTTTACTAGTTACTTGAAAAAAGTAATCTGATTACGTAACTCGAATTACTTGTAATGAGTTACCCCCAACACTGATAACTAAGCGCGGGGCACAAAGTAACGCGGGGTAAGTTGTAACACACGTGGTTTAAATATTTCCACACATGCTAGCACAACCAAATTTACAGCATTCACTAGTTACTATATCAACATTATATGGAGAAAAAAGTGCGCCAAAATTCAAAAGTCTTTTGAAGAAATCGTTGAACAATTATTTTACCATAGTAAAATTATATTTCTGGTTTAATTACTTTTTTGAAAAAGTAACTCAGATATTTTCTTGTAAATTAATAAAAGTAATGCGTTACTTTACTAGTTACTTGAAAAAAGTAATCTGATTACGTAACTCGAATTACTTGTAATGAGTTACCCCCAACACTGATAACTAAGCGCGGGGCACAAAGTAACGCGGGGTAAGTTGTAACACACGTGGTTTAAATATTTCCACACATGCTAGCATAACCAAATTTACAGCATTCACTAGTTACTATATCAACATTATATGGAGAAAAAAGTGCGCCAAAATTCAAAAGTCTTTTGAAGAAATCGTTGAACAATTATTTTACCATAGTAAAATTATATTTCTGGCGTACCCCACCTACGGGGCATGTTGTCACATTTCACTTCCAATTTTTGAGGGTAAATAAAGAAAAACGTATACACTGTAATTATGAAATAAAGCGACATATGTGTACTAGACAAGTGTGAAATTACTATGGATAAAAAAATTATACTCTGAACCCCATGTGAATTTACACAATTTGAGAAAGTCAAAAAGTGTTACTTTGTGCCCCGCTCTCCCCTAACCATGAGAAACCTTCACAGCATAACATCTCTTCCTATAGCTATCATTGCTCACAAGTTTTACAAGACACCGAACTACAAGAAAACGTAACTTTGATACTTTAAGTTAGTAAGAAAATGTGGGTCGTCTTACCTTTTCTTTTAAGAGAAAACACTTGTTTGACTGTATTCCGCTGAAATAAATAGCGCATTCGGGTTTGAGCGCGTCTCTCCTGTTGAACTGGAGACTGGAGGAGCGCACGCGCTAATGCTGTCAATCTCGAGCGGTGATGCTTTTCAGTGAATCATTGAACCGGTTCAAACCAATAATAATGATCTGATAATAAATAATGATCATCTCGTTCAAACACACCGGTGTAAATGAGTCGTTTAGGAAATCATTGAATCGGCCAAAACTGGTTTCAAATCAAAATGCACTTTAAGAGTTAGATTTCAGTCGAATTAAAGCAGTACTTCATCTTTTTAATCGAATGAACAGTTTAGTCTGAAAACGTACCGATCCGATTGTATCTCGGCTTCATCCAGCATGTTTACACCAATCGATATGCCGTGCAACGCATTGGATCATCGAACAACAGCATCAAAGACGGTTTGAAATCATAGCTTACTCACTGAAGACACAAGACAACTACTATAGCTCCCATAACATACTTGACAGCTAAATAACATAGAAATACTAAAGATTATCTGAAACAACCAATGTCCTAACAAGTCTGAGACTGCAATATGTACATAAAACAGAGAAAACATATGTAAATATGGGCTTAGTTTGACTTAAAATGACATATTTCAAAAAGAATAACACGTGTCTTTTTTTAAGGGCAGTATGGGTGACCAAATCTACATGCAAAAACATGGTCATTGTGAGAGACCGGCTCTCACAGTAAAACCATAGACTATCAGTTTTACATTTTTGTTCGTCTTGACATTTGCAGTCATACTAGCAGGTGATAAAGTGTTTAATATGTGCATCTAATATTATGCTTAAATGGAGTAAAAGATCTATTAACTGTGCTAAATGAAAAGTAGATGTAATTGCACTGATATTTAAAAGGGAGTACACCTTTTCCAAGCATACATATGAGTGTGTAATACATGACTTTGAAATGACAGAAGCAAAATTTTACATTGAAAGTTACGAAAAGTGCTAGTAATTCAGATATCCATTCCCTCATTACACAGGCACTTATGGGTTGTTATTCCATTTTCAATTGTCTGTGAATTTCAGCAACAACATCAACATTAACACTTTCTTGGAACCCTTGACAAAAAAAAAAACAACTCACAGTTTCCACATTATTATTTTCATTTTGAGCAGCTTCAGGTATCACTGTGGATTTTACACGGTATCATATTTAAAATAGAAGAGAAAAGCTCAGAAACAAAGGAAACACCTGAATTTAAACAATAAAGGTATCAGTGAGACATTGCAAATGTGCATTGTGCTTCTAGGACCTAAATCCACAAGAACTGATGCTTGTGAAACATAAATCATAAATCAAAAAATCATGTGATATAGCAGGGTTTGGTAATCATGTCCTGAGCAGACAGGAAGTACTGGTAGATAGATCTAACACACATGAGCGTTTTCCACTTAATAAAAGTACCGAAAGTTTAGAAAGAGGGCAGGCCTTGTAAACTTGAATTTGATTCTTACAATAAAATACAAGTACTGATATGATTACTAAGAGTAAGTAAACAAATGAAGTTTTAATATGTGCGGCTGAAAGAAAAAAGTGTTGGTGTCCAGGATTGTACATCCCAATATGTCCAGCATAATGTAAGTGTATCAAAATTTTGACACTTGTCCAATCCACCCCAATCATTACTACCTAAATGCAAAGTACTTTAGTTACTTTAATACTGATTTTGGTCAATGTAAAAATGGATGAAATACTGGACAAGACAATGAAAAAGACGTCTATTTTGATTAATCAAAAGGAATACTGGTCTTTGGTCTTTCAAATTCACAGTTTGTTAAGTGAAATACATTGAAAAGTATAAGACACGATGTGATTGGCTAATCATCTTTGCAGGTCTGGTCCCTTATCGGCTGTGGTTCAGCTGTCCTCCTCGTCGTCACTGATGAGTGTGCGGCCCTCCAGGGTGGTGTCTCTCTCCCGCAGGAAGGTCTGCCGGATGGCTTCCAGCTCGGTGAGCTCCAGGCGGACCTTCTCCAGGTGGAACGTGCGACGGTTCTGGATCTGCCTCAGTGGGAATGGGTTCATGTCCACAAAGGCCATGCTCATCAACTTCCTGTGCGAAACACAAGATCACATATAAAGTAATAACTAAAATATAATACATCAAAATAATAGACAATATTCCTGCAAAAAGGCTCCCAAATGTTTCAAAGCATTTTTAAAGAAAAAAAAAACTTAATAAATATGTATAATACTATATATAATAAAAAACAGATATTACCTGTGTACTGCATTATTATTATTAAATAATTTAATTATATTATTAGTCAAGCAGCTGATGTGTATCAAGTTGTTTCCCAATGCTGACGAATCAAACCACAAACTGAAATAATTCAAAATATTTAAAAAAAGAATATAATAAATATGTATAATATAAAATATTATTTGTTTATTCATTATTATTATTATTATTAAGTAAAAAAATATTCAATTATAAATAAAGAAATAAATGTAGCCACTATAAATAAGTCAATATAATAATTTAAAAAAGTTTTTAAAAGTGCGTTTCATGATAATTTATTACTATCCCGTACACCTGAAGCACAAACCTTGCATCCAAGATTGTATGTGTGAAGTACCGAAGGTACTTGAAAATGGTCATGGGATCCTGGAGCTTTAGAAATTCCTCTTCTTTGTATTTGAAGAGTGCAAGAGCAAATCTGAAAATTATCTGCCAAGGTAAAAAGAGACATCAGCACACAACTAGACTAATATGACTCATTATGGAAATTAATAATAAGAAAGGTGAGTATTAAAGTATTATCTAAGTGTCTGAGGATTTCCAATGCTCATTTTAGATTAGAAATCTTTCAAGTCATCGGTGTTGTAAACTATTAGTTAGACAAAAATTCTATGTTGAAGGACCATGTCTACATAATTCTTCATACCTTGGGTCCCTCATAGAGAAAAGCGTCCCAGATCTTGAAGAGGATGTCACTGACAACGCTGTCCACAAACACAACCAGGAACCAATTGAAGGTGATGAGAGAGGTGTCCACCTTATAATGCTCAAAATGAGCATGAAGCCTGGGTAACTTCTCAAACATCAGGTCCTTCAACACACGCTGATCTACCTATATCAAAAACAAGATACAGTCAAAAACAAATCAACAAACAAAGCAAAACAATTTTTTTTTAATTTTAACATTTTTTTTTTTTGTGATAGAAAATACCAAAACACCATTTCATGGACTTATTTATATTTCAGTCTCCATTGGCAGGTCTGGCAAAAAGACTGCTGCAGTCACATGTCAGCAATGAAAAGCCATAACTAGCAGTGTGCCAATAATGTGGTTTAAATTGAAAAGCACTTGGCTAGTTACTCTGCATACGAACATGTAGTTAGTAACAGGAAAAAAAGGTAAAACATGATAGTGATCATGTTGCATGAGGCCAAAATGTGGTAAAGTTCGTTCAACAAGCATGTTAATGTCTTGTCGATGGAAAGGAACTTGAAATCTCTAGTCATTGTGACAGATGACAGAACAGAAAAGAGATGTGCCTGCTGCTAGTGAGTCATATCCAGCAAACAAAGACATTCTCAAAGCCCCGTGCTCCAATTGCCTGAGTTTTTGGGGGATTTTTCTTGACTGTGAAAGAGAGAACAATCTTGAGACAGTACCTGTGAACCTAGCAATGTTTTAGTGTAATAGTCACGTGGCATGAAAACCTCAACAATGGCCACAAGACACCAGAACGCATCTTCTTGGTCCAAATACAGAAGAGCAATAGCTGCCAGCCTGAAACAATCAGAAATCTCTTTCAGATCCATATATTTTAAGGTGCTGATGTCACTTTAGACATGAAGAAACACAAACACCCCACACTAGAGCTGATGGAATAGTTTGGATCTGCTACCTGTTGAGGCCTTGGCAGTAGCCGATATCTGGATTCCTCCAGGAGAAAGCCAGCAGCACATTCCTGAGTTTCTGGATGCCATCTGAGTCAGGAGAGGCATAGTGCTTGTTGTTAGGGAGCGTCCGCAGAAGATCAAGCTCTATCTGCTTGCAGGCTGGGTTTGGTTTTTCGTTCGCCATGGACAGAAGGTTCTGATAATAGTCTTTTGGCAGGCCGTCACGAATCTTCTTCACATGGAAGTTCACGCACCAGCTCCACACCTTGGAACGGTGTTTATGGGGAACCCCACTTCGCATCAGTGCCTTAAGCTCTGGAGAGCGAACCATCTCTCTGTTCATGGTGATGGCCAGGTAGTTGTCCCACTTCACCCTGACTGAGGTCTCCTGGTCTGTCAGGTAGAGGGACTTCAGGTCTAGCGCTCTCTTTTTGGCTTCAAGTTTTTCCTCCTCATCCTCCTCCTCCGGGACAGTTTTGAAGCCATAAATGTCATACTCACTAAATGACAAAGAAAACAGTATCACTGGGTTATTTGGTTTACAAGCAATTTGTAACAAAAGACCCAACAATCTTCAAAGTACAAAGCCAAATTTAATAGTAATAATCAACTAGTAGGCGAGTTGTTAAGACAACAAATTAAAACCAAGCATGGTATGAGAATGGATCCACTCAAGAAAAACATGACTGACATCCTGTTCCTATGACAAGTAGCATTTGAAGAATGCTAACAAGACCAAACATGTTTGAAGATGGGATCTTTAGAAGGGGTGGCTGAACAAAACTGAAAGTAAACAAAAAAGCAAATTCATATTGAATGGTGAGCTAGTTCTACTCTTCGTTTTGGTAACAGAAAGCTTTAAGTGGCCATATATTCATTACCATGCCAACTTCTATATAACTCATGTTTGCATAAATGACCTAACTAGGGAGGAAGCTTTGTTTTTTATTTGTATCTGTACATAAAAATAGGAAAATTAGGAAAATAAAATTATTCGTGACATGATACCTGACAGCGTTGGGTTTGAGGATAGGGTGCTCCTGCTGGTCTGTGCTCTCCACCTGTAGTGCATCTTCTAGTAAGCGAGTGATTACCTCTCCGCTATGGGTCTGCTCTGAGGAGGAGCAAACGGGAGTCTTCACTTCCTGTAGTAGAACCAGGTACTTACTCTCCACCTGACACAGCTTGGCCTCCAAACTGGTGCACTGAAGAACACACAACAAAGGAAGAAAGAACATGTGAAGCACAAAAATGATTCCTCGGCTATCAAAAAAACATGCACAGGCAACCCTGCAAAGGTTGGAATGCTAGGGAAAAGGAAAAGGAAATGCTAACATGGCACATAAGAAAGAATCTGCAAACAAAACATCCAGGGTGGTTTGTGTGCAGTGAGTAGCTAAAGTCACAGACCTTTGCCTCTAGCGCTTTTTCTCTGGATTCAGCATTTCTTCTCAAGACCGTCAACTCCAGAATTTCTTTATTTAAGAAGTTATTTTGGGATTTGTAGCCCTGAAGGCTGTCCTGGAAAAGTGTAAAAAAGCCAAAAGGTTGTATGTGAGATACAAAACAGTCATGAAGTGTTTATAAATCTAACCTGCAATATACAGAAAACTACAACCTAAAGGATCTGAGAATTTAATTGGTCTTGTGAAAAAAGACTCAAGACTTGACTTGGACTCAACATCAAGGACTTCTAACATGCCTTAATCTTGCATGCAACTCTTGCCTATGTCAGATGTATTTCACCCTAAGCTCTCCCTGAGCACCTACTCACACATTTATATATATTCAGATATAGTGATTAGAAAGTACATATATTAGGATGTTCTTGGGCTACCTTCAGGATGTCCAACTCTTGTTGTTCCCTAGTTGCACTAGGCGAGTTGCATTCAGCCGACTGGGTTTCTTCATTACTGCTCTGTTGGGAAAGTTTCATGATGACTTCATCCTTGGCCTGAATGGTCTCCATGAGCATGCCCAGCTGTTCATTTATCTCCCCAACTTTGATCTTCAAACTCTTCAACTCCTGTTGAAGACTCTCCTTCTCCAAAGCTAGCTTCTCCATGTGTCCACAAAGGTCTTTGATCTGGGTGTCCCTCTCTGCCAGGGCTTTGTCCACCTCATTCTCAGCTTGGTCATGACTGTCAGGCCCCATGTTCCCAGGAGACACTGTGGAACGCCAATCACATTGGGAGCTACGTAGTGTTTGTTGGAGAAGATGAACCAACTCCTGGTAGAAGAGAATACTGTGTGAAGCTCAAGCCTCTGAGATCAGCAGACCACAGTGACCCATCAATTACTTAGATAACCTACTCAAAAACACCAACTGACCAAGCAAAACTGGGATCGTTCGTAGTCACTGATTAGTCTTTACAGTCCTGAGGTCAAAGTTTGCAGTGGTAGCCAAATCTGCTCCTGAGGGCCTAATATCTTACTATCCTGTAGAGTTTAGCTTCAGCCCTAATCGAACACACCCTAACCAACTAATCAATGTGTTCTGAATTACTTAAATAATAGGCAGGTGCAATGGAGCACAATTGGAACTAAAGTCCACAGAAATGTAGCCCTCCAGAAGCAGGGTTGGTTACCCCTGCACTAGAACCAGTTGCAAAAATGTATACCTCCGAGTCAGCTGGCACTTGTCTTTGCATCAGATTGACTAAATTACTCATTCATTGTTTTTTTTTACTTTTGCTTGGCACAATAACTATAAAGGGAACTCAGAACCCTTGCTTTGGTAGCACTCTTAACTGGAGTCATAAGAAGTCAGGGGCTTGTCCGAGATGAGTAATTTGTGTTACATTCTGACCCTAGAATTGTCTAGTATTGTATTACCTAATAAGATCAGCATTTTGGAGAAAGGTTTTGAGAACCTTCAGCTATCAAATGTCAATTATCTTTATGGACTGGTGAATTATCACCAAACTGATAGAACAAAAAAGAAACCTGGAGATCAAATAAAGTTAATCATTATTATGTACAAACATTCAAATTACCTTGCAAAAATAAATTTAAACAGTTTCAAAAGTCTGCACATGATGCAACCTGAACTAAGACAAGGAACTGAAATGCAGGTACAAAGAAAGACCCATTGCTCAAGTTTCTTTTCTTGGCATGTTTTTTAAGTTAAAATTTTAGTAGGTTTCTCAGCATGTTTTAATAAAACGCAACAGTATTTTCAGCCATTAAGGAAACAGTCTCATCACACCTAATTTAGTGAGTAACTGAACACATTTTTGGGGAATATGCAAATCAAAGAAAAATTGTTAATTAAATATTATCAGTAATGTTGTAATCATGAATAAACATTTACATTTACATCTAGTCATTTAGCAGAGGCTTTTATCCAAAGCGACTTACAAATGAGAACAAGAAAAGCAGTCAAAACTAACAAAAGAGCAACAATATACTGTATAAGTGCAAATGACAAGTCTCGGTTAGCTTAACACAGTACACGTAGCAAGGTGTGTGTGTGTATATATATATATATATATATATATATATATATAATAATTTATATAATTAAATTATATAATTGAATAAGTATATGTTATACAGAATCCTTATCTAGAGCTGTTAATGTGTTAAAAGCACAGCCAGGGGCCAAAGGGGAACTTTAAAGGGAAAAGCACAACAACAGTACCCATTTTGTGGTTCTCAGGGCCCTTGCTTAAGATGTGCTGACACCTATATATAAAAGCACACAGAAATATATGGCTGATGTAAAAAATGGCTTACTGCACCAAAGCTTGAAGGTGGATATAAGAAAAGTCTGTGAATTATAAATGTAGAGGATGTATAGAATAATCAGACACTGTCTGATTATTCACTTGCACATGGGAAATCCCCATGAATAAGTATTACAAGGAATGAGGAACTATTAGCAAACAGCTATGAAATTCCTATACAAATCTCTGTTTTGAACTGCTGCCTGCCTTTGCAGTAAAACTACTGTATGTCAGCATGGTACAACATGGGGGGGGGGGAAATGTAACTCGAAATAGAATAATTGCAGACACACATTTAAAGGCTGCCATCCCTCAAGCAAATACTTATGGATCATGTAGAAAATTATGACGGGATTGCAAATTAACATTTTATACAAACACCAGCTTGCTTAAACACACCACAAAAATAAAATATATTTTATGACCTTCAAGAATGAAACTTAAGTGTCTTGATGGCTTAAAGGGGTCATATGATGCTATTTTAAAGATCATTATTTTGTGAATTTGGTGTAACAGAATATGTTGACATGCTTTAATGTTCAAAAAACACATTATTTTTCAAATACTTTACTGCCTCTATACCCTGCCTCTCTCAAACACTTTGTTTTCAACAAAGCCCCCTCCTTTGACAAGCGCAGTCTGCTCTGATTGGCCAGCTGACTCAGTGCATTGTGATTGGCCGAACACCACAAGCACGCGTCGGAAATGTAACGCCCCTTACCATAATCGCGAGCGTCAGCTTTCAAAGTAAATATCAAGACAGTTAATAATGTCGTTAGTTTTACCATCAGTTCAAGCCCGAAAGGGCAACAGAGTCGCGTGATAGACACAGTGATGATGCAGTACACAAGCCGCGTGTGCTATGATTTCTGACAGGCAGTTCACTCTCCTGTGATGTGACCCTGTTCCCCTCACACACACGACAAGTTACTCTGTGCTGTGCAAAACTCCACATTTGAACAGTCAATAACAAATACTTAAACTAATAACAAAACATACTTACAGTCGCTGATTCAGAAGCGGCAGATTTTCATAGCAAAGTCGGAATTTACCCTTTTTTTTTTTTTTGGCAATAGCCTTTGTGCACAGCCAGCCTTGTACTCTTCTAGGTTAAAAAAACAGTTGTCCATAAAATGCGTTGGAAAAATTCGAACATGTGGGTTGTGCTGTTCTGTTGTAAATAAATCTTAACCAATGATTCCTAATTGCATCTACTTCCGGAAGGCCAAATAAAGTGCTTTTGCTTTCTCCCTGACATGGCTGCATCAACACGACTGCTGTTCCTGAAACCACGCCTTCTTTCTTTGCGTGCACATTTGGGCGGCATTATGCTAATATTTCCACATAGTGACGTAGACATGTGGGGGCGTGTTAGAACGAGCCGTTTTAGGCAGGCATGGTTGACTCTTAACTTTTATAAAGAATATCTCTTTGGATTTGAGACTTTAGTTTTTGCAACTTTACAGATCTTCTTTATGCACCAAGAGCTTGTAACACTCCAAAGAGAAAGGAAAACTTGAAATCGCATCATATGACCCCTTTAAAAAAAAAACTTGGTCTCTACCTAATTTATTCATATCGTACCTTCTGACTGGCGAGCTCTTCTCTGAGCTGGTTCTCTTGCTCCTGCAGGCAACTGATCTCCTCCTGCTGGCTCTGAATGCGGAGCTGCAGTTCGGGGGTCTTGGTCCCGTTACATTCAACTGGCGAGCTCTCTGCACTGCGGTTGGGTTTCCCAGAGCCCATGTAAAAGGGCCGTTTCATTCTCGAGGGGTTGCGGAAGTCAAACGTGAATGCTGAGCCAATGGAGTCTACGGACAGTCAGGAGTGACAAGACAGACACAGTTTCAGAGGCATTCAGTTTAACTGAATCATTTGTGTGTGTCATTAAAATGTCTGAAACGATCATCTTACATCGTTGAACGTGAGTTGGGCTTTCCCGGCGCTGGCTGTCAGGTGGAGATTTGTGCTCTGGTGTGTCTTTGTTTGGAGGATTCACCATCTCCCAGTCCTCACTGTTGGCTGTGTAAAACACACTGCGTCTGTTTTCTCCTCCTCGGCTGGCCCGCAGATGAGACATGCTATTTCTGATAGCCGGTGGGAGAAACAAAGAAATGCTATCATACAATATAGTACGGAGAAGCACAATTCATGTGTAACGGTATTAACTTAACCACAGTATATTGCCAAAGATCAAACTGTCTACTACTGATGTCAGATGTCTATATGAGTTCATTCGAAACTTTGAAATAGTAAAGAAATTTCACTCAAACATGTACTCATATGATGGACGTGTTACATTTGTCTTGCTGTCAGCATGTTCTGTGATTACTGTTTTTTTCACCTCTCTCACATTTATAAGTCTTCTTTTATTTGCATAAAGGGTCAAAGTATTGCCAGTCTCTTAAAAGCTAACATGTAGTTGCTGTAGAATTTCCAGCTATTTTAGTTTGTTTATCTTTGCTGAAATCCAGATCCAGTCCTTTGGCCGGCTTCAGCATTAGGTCATCCAAACAGATGCGTCCAAAGTCTTTTGGAAAGTTTGAAAAGGCGTTCACACATGGAAACGGTTGGGAAAATTAGTTAAATATTAATCATTCTAAATCAAGATACAGATGTACCTGCAATTTTGCCCATTTATAATTAGACATGCATAAATAAAGACTATTAAAAGTGACAAATTCTTGTCTCAACCACAATACTCAAAATACTTAACCATACTGACTAGATCAGATTTACAGTACAACATGACAGTTATCAGACTATAGTTGCATCTGCCAAAATTATTATTATTTTTATTATTTATAGGCTTCAGTCTGATTAAGCTAATGGTGAAAGCAGATAATTCTATGAATTGTATTATATTAATATAATACAATAAAACAATATAATAATGACAATATATTGAAAGAGCATATTCTTTTCTCTTTAAAAAGTACTTAAGCTGCAGCTAGCACTTATTTTGATTATCAATCTGTTGCTTTTTTTATTATTTCATTAATTGTATAAAAAAAATTCCTAAAAAAGAAAAAATATATATATATTCTAATATTCTACTCCTAATTATGTGCAAATTGAAGGCTAATAAAAACAAACAAACAAATATAGCCTAAATGTATATCTGTATGCTCTACATTGTGCAAAAAAGGTTTCTAATATTGTTTTAATACAAACTATATAGAGACTTTCACATTATCAGACCAAACAGCTTTTGTCCACAGTATTAAAACACTGGGACAGTTAAATTATGAATGAATAAAGAAATATATACCCCCCCCCCCCAAAAAAAAACAAACAAACAAAAACAAACTGTAAATTCGTACGTAATAGACCTACATCATTATTATTTACTAGTGCTGTCAAATGATTAATCGCGATTAATCACATCCAAAATAAACGTTTTTGTTTACATAATTTATGTGTGTGTACTGTGTATATTTATTATGTACATACAGTATAAATACACACACATGTATGTAAATATTTAAGAAAAATATGGTATGTTTATATATTAAATGTATTTATATATGATATAAATGATATGAATATAAATATATATTTAAATATAGGTAAATATTTTCCAAATATATGCTGTATGTGTGTGTATTTATATATACATAATAAACATACACAATACACACACATATATTATGCAAACAAAAACTTTTATTTTGGATGCGATTAATCGCGATGAATCGTTTGACAGCACTATTATTTACATAATTACAGTTGTTCTTATATACTTTTTGCTTGCTCTACATGCAGGATTTCAATTAAATACAGTTAAATTAAAACCTTTAAAAAATGATGCTCAATAGCGGTCATCCTAGTGTGAGTCTCCCAGGATCCTACCTGATCTCAGAGCCCCAGTGTCGGAGTGAGTTGAGAGCTGCGTTGGGTTGTGCCACAGGGTTACGCGCCGACTGGAGCCCGACCAGCCCATCACTGTCCATCTCCACAGCAAAGTCACTCCGAACACTTTCCATGCTCTCGTTGGGCTTCTCATAGAGCACTGCTTCTAAAACAACATGGTCACAGTTTGAGTTATCACAGTCTGGCACTTTTCTCAGTGTCATTCATCAATCTAAGATGTGTCCTTGTTTCAACGTATTAGTAAATCTGCACTGCAGAGAAACACGTAATTTAATTGTACAAAAGTGCTTGTGGTGTACTTTTGTATCCCTCATTAACATATGTACAAATAATTACTTTATTCATAAATAGCCGACTTTTCTAATGACATCTGTAGCGTCTGGACCAATCAAAAACACAATTTTTCATTTGATTTAACAAATCAGTTATTCATTAGATTAACAAGTCGTCACAGACCCCTCACCCAATAGACTGGGCGCCAGGATGTCTGCGAATGACCACAGGCCACTGGTTACCATGGCAACCAC
>NW_015505210.1:23673-70287 GCF_001515645.1 Sinocyclocheilus grahami | reverse complement strand
TTCTTAGAATTGACAGACAGTTGACCCTGAGAGGTCAAGTAAATATCTACAGCGGATCTAAATATTTATAATTAATTATAACTAGTTATGATTAATTATTCATATTTCCCCATGAGCTGATTCGCTACACATCATTAGAACAATATTTTTTTTCATCAACATTTAATATTTCTTGATGGGTGTTTCTAACTAACAGTGGTAACAGGGTTGACAGTTGGTTGTATGAATAAATACTGTATGTAGTGTATGTATCCGATTAAAAGAAATGTAAAATTATGATTTGTATTTTTCTGTATATTACATTAGATTTACATAATGCATTTTTAAAAAGAAATTAAAGGTGTTCCCCAGGTTATGCAACCCTGTTATCATTCAATCTCCCTTATTAAATTAAACTGCAATTGCTTGGCCTTGTCAAAACTGCATCATCATCCTTTTAGGAAGTGAACTGTGCAAAGACAAATGTCTTCTCTTTTTTTAATATAGTGTTTTTGCATTTTTGTCCATAGTGGACAATCTTAAACGATCAACCCTGTTACTGTGATTTTGTACAGTAAAGAATTGATTATAGTAAAGCAGATACTTATAGAAACATCAGCAATAAATTCCCTTTCAAATAAACACCTTGTAGTTCCATGCACAAGGTTAGTAATGTCTAAATCAACTCTAAAATGGTCAACCCTGTTATTATTTTGCAGCATATATGTGTATTAATTTGTGTATGAATATGCCGTCAGTTCTAAACAACTATGTCAGTGGATTTTGATGTGAGAGGACAAGAGAGAATGGACTTGGAGGAAGGATTGGAGAAAGCGTTGTTATTAATT
The DNA here is from genome assembly GCF_001515645.1 of Sinocyclocheilus grahami. Taxonomy (NCBI): domain Eukaryota; kingdom Metazoa; phylum Chordata; class Actinopteri; order Cypriniformes; family Cyprinidae; genus Sinocyclocheilus; species Sinocyclocheilus grahami. Next base: position 69,460 of record NW_015505210.1, on the reverse strand, counting down.
ATGGACTCGTATTTTGGCCAGAAGTGATGTTTAAGTTAAAACCCCTTAATGATACATTTGTTTATGACAAACATGCAGCTTTTCACTTCACATGATGTTAATTGATGGACTGGAGTTGTGTGAATTGCTTGTTTTTATCAGCTGTTTGGACTCTCATTCTGATGGCACCCATTCACTGCAGAGGATCCATTGGCGAGCAAGTGCTATAATGCTACATTTCACCAAATCTCTTCTGATGAAGAAACAAACTCATCTACATCTTGGATGACGTGAGGGTAAGTAACTTTTCGGCAAATTTAGATTTTTGAGTTAATTACTCCATTAAAACACCCCACTAAATCAGTCTGTTTATGTGCTGAGCTATAATCTTCATATAATGAAAATATAGTAAGGAAGTGTCAGAAACCACTACATAAATTACTCTCCGACTCTGGGTGCAGTAATAATGTTGCTGACTAATATCAAAATTTTTGCAAGCGTAAAGCACATTTACAATTGTAAATATAGCTGTACTACCACTAAATGGGACAAAGGTTAATGTGAGAAGACACTTTACTATAATTTTGCTTTACTGTACAATTGTTATCATTACAAAGGCCAGTAACAACTATGTTAATTAACTGAATGAAATGACTAAAGCATAGAGGCTCACAGGTGCATTTGTTTTATGTTAATTTAAAAAAATTACTCGCTAAGTGACAGTAATAAGGAAGAAGCACACTGGCCTTTTGTTTTGGTTCTGCCTTTTCGACTTCTAAAATAATACTAAATGCTACAGCTATTCACATACAGCAGAAACCACAAAATTGTCTGAGGATTCTTTATAGTCCCTCATTAAAAAGGAAAGTGAAATCGAGAAAAAACTTTAACCATTTCTATCATTACTAAGATCTGTTTGTTGGCTGCTTTTACAACAATACACTATCCAACTTACTTAACTACTTATCTATTTACTTATTTCTTTTATATAGTTTTAACTACAATTTTAGTTTAAAATTCATTTCTGGGTACATTTTATGTGTATACAAAACTAATATTCTAAAGACCAAAAAATGTTTTAAGGTTATCAGAAACATCAGTTTAGTAGAACTACTTAATAGTACATAATCACAGATACAAAATAACCTATAACTTTATATTTACTCATATGCTTTCTAAAAACAGGAAACTATGTAAAATGGTGACACATGGCTGAGGAATCGTGCACATTTATGATATTTGACTCGAGCAGCAAACAAACTATAGGTTGACAATACAACAGCATCAAAAATTCCATATATGAATAGAGGCCATGACCAACAACTGCTTTTTATCGTTCTTTCTTTCAGTGCATTGAGTGTTTGTCACGGTCTGCTCACTTCTCCATATATCTCACCTGCATCTTTGGCCACCAGGCCTGTATGTGGAAAAAACGGGGTGGGGGAGCACCAGCTGTCTCTGTGGCCAGACATTTTGCAAAAATCCCATCGTTTCTGCTGTAGCTGCTGCAGCCAGTAATGCATCACCTGCCTGTTGGGCGCCTGCACGCAGAAAGAAAAAGAAAAGTAGTGTGAAACCAAGGCTCTATTTTTGCTCTATTGTTTTGTGGTATAACAGCAGTCTAGGGAGGAACAGGGTCAGGTGTGAATGTGACTGTCCCCTTTGAGAATAATCATGCTTGTTTCGTTCTCAGTTCCAGTTTACAGTTCGGTGATGAAGTTGCTCTTTTAACTGTGAGAAACAAAATATATTTAAAAACAACAGCCAAATTAACACTAATAAATAGTCAATGACTGTCCACAATAAAGAAATAAGAAGGCTTGATTGAGTTTATGTGGTGCAGTCTAAGATGTGTTAATGCGTTGTTTAAAAGAAAAAAAACGCATTATTTTTTTCACATAATTTACCTTTATTGCACACCGCTCTGTCCCTTCTCTGAGAAACGCGCTGATCATTTCCTGCTTTTACGAAGCCCTGCCCTCAGAAATAGGTGATGGGCTCTGATTGGTTAGCTAGCCCAGTGTGTTGTGATTGGCTAAAGCGCCTCTAGTGTGCGTAGAATCGTTAGAAGACAGAATAGCGATTCATATATGAATAGATTTTTACGTGCACCTCTAGTTTTCTCTTCCCTTTGCTGCCTTTTCCCGAGGGCGGGGTTTATCTGGGTTTGTGATGTTAAAGGGGTCATATGATGTTGCTAAAAATAACATAATTTTGTGTATTTGGTGTAATGCAATGTATTTATGCGGTTTAAGGTAAAATAAAATGTGCTGCACACATCTGAATATTTGGGTTGAAGTGTTCTGGAACAGTGTTGTAAATACAACTTAACCACTGATTTCTAGTCGTGTCCTCTTTTGGAAGGCCAAACAAAGTAGTTTCGCTTTCACAACGAAACACAGAGGGTTGAGTGAGCGGCGCCCGGCGGATTCGACAAAGGAGGCTTGCGGCAACCACATGTGACAACCCCGGGCTGGACTCCACTTCGTCCACGGTGAAAGCCGATCCTGCGATTGACAGCGCAAAGTTGATGTTTTTCCTCAGCGACCAGCACGGAACAGCTCCAGGCATGACGAAGCGGATATCATCCTCTTTTGGAAGGCCAAACAAAGTAGTTTCGTTTTCACAACGAAACACAGCGCCTTCACGACATGGCGGCGGCAACAACAATACTACAGCGAGGATAAAAGTTCTGCCTTCTTTCTTTGCGTGAACATTTGGGCGGCGTTATGCAAATCTTCCCACATAGTGACGTAGACATGTGGGGGCGTGTTAGAACGAGTCGTTTTAGGTAGGCGTGGCTGACTCTTAACTTTTATAAAGAATATCTCTTTGGATTTGAGACTTTAGTCTTTGCAACTTTGCAACGAAAAATCGCATCATATGACCCCTTTAAGAACCCGGGAAGTAACTCATTGTAGTCCCTACCAGCCGTTTTTGTAGGCATTAAACTGCCAGAATTTTAAAAGATATCTCCATTTACATTGAACTTTTAGCTTCGTAACTTTGCAGATATTGTTTCTGCTCAAACAGCAACATTACACACTAACTAACGTTAAACAAGTGAAATCGCAATCAACCACCCCTCTAAAAATGTACTCTTTGTATTCATTTTGGATTCACATGGTTTTGAAAATCTTTGAAAACATTTTCAAGAATAGTTTATACTTAATGCGTGGAAAAATGTCCTAAATTAAAAACATATTTTTCTTTAACCTTGAATATATATGTGTTCATATCTTAATCATCATTTTCAAAAAAAAATTCAGTGTAAATACCATTACATTTTTGGTGAACATGATATTTTAACGTTGCCTCATTTACATAAATATATACATACATACATACATACATACATACATACATATAGATTCTGATTATTTTATTTTAATTATTTATTGCATTTGGTTGCTCCACATGAATTTGATTTGTTTGAAACTGAAAGTTTTTTTATATTATTAAACACTAAGCAGTATTTAATTATTCTTTAATTAGGCTCTTTTAATTAGGCTTTTGTCAGGAAAGTTTTATTACCTGAATAAATAATTTTAATTCAGATATTGTAATTCAGAGAATAAAAACCATACACACCGCGCCAATGCCGTCTCACTGAAGATCTGTTTGAAGACATTCCCTTCAACCTAGATCCTGATACCAAATAGCTACACTGTAGTGTCATGAGGGCCTGAAACCAAGCGCAACAAGGCCCCGAAACCACATGTAGTGTGAAATACATTTTCTAGAATATTAGCTTGATGTTGAGAAAGCGACATCCTGTTACATTACTAAACAGAGTCAGACCTAATAAACCACTTTCTGTGCCCAGCAAAAAGACCTGCAGAGCTTGCAAAGACAGCACAATTACAGCAACAATCTGGTGTTATAGTCCTACATTCTCCAGTCATGAGGCAAGATGTTGAGAGCACTGATGAGTCCAGTGTGTTATATTGTATCCTGACAACAGCTGAATGACTGAGCCAGTGTGCTTTGTGTAAAGAAGCATTCCCTTCTGAATACATGTATCCTTAAATAAATACAGCAAAATCTGGAATCCATAATTTTATATTATAATGTTGAGGCTACACTACACACGTTCATATGCAGTGTACATTAAACAATTAAATTAAATGGATTAAAATACACAATTTGTTGTTACTTTTATATTTTCTGGTTTTGTTTTCATTTTAGTTACAATTTTAGTAATGTTGTTGTGTTTTGTCATTTTTATTTGTTTCAATTAGTTTTATTATTTTATTTCAAACCATATTTTTGAAATGCATTTTTTATTATTTTTATTTAGAATATTTATTATAACAACCCTGATATTTATTGGATTTTTAATACGTCTATATATTTTTATTACATTTATTTCATACTTTGTTTTAATTTAATTTTAATTTTTGTTTATGGTTTTAGCTTTAGTTAACTATATTAACCCTAATAATAAAGGGGAAAAGTCAAATTATGCATGCATGATGCACAAAAATTGCATGCATAATTTAACCTAAAATGGAAAATATTAATTTACACTCAAATATTAAAATACGCTTTTGACAGTACAAGGATGGTCTGTAACCACTAGTTGCAATAAGTATAATCAGTTCACAATATTAAAGTGCATTAAGATAATCTTTCATGACGAAGCCAATTAATTCAGTGCAATTAATACTCATATGGAAAACGGTCTAATGCATTTGATTTCTATTCGCTTTTGTTATTTGTATGAGATCAATATACCTTCAGCAGGAACTCCTTTCCCTCGGTGTGGATCTCAAAAAGCCCCTCTTCCACCTCCACATCATAGTTGAAACAAGCGTCCGCTATTTCAATGTGTCCCAGTGGAAGGGCGTCTTGAGGAGTCTTGAAATAATACAAGTAACATTTCCTGGGGTCGTACACAAACCAGCGCGTTTTGAAGCCTCTCAGGGGCCCTTTCCCTGTCAGTTTGTTTAGGTAGCCGCATAATTTGACGCTCTGCTCCTTCGTGCCATCGCAGTCGGACACATCGAAAGACCTGGTCGCCAGGATCCGGGAATTCTTTCTGGGATTGGCAGCGCTGTCATCCTCTTCATGCATCTTTCTCTGGACTTTCTTCTCCTCTATATCAGCGGACACGAAGTTTCCATCCGCATGACGTCAGGTGACTCCCATTCTCGTGCTGCGGCCGCAGAGGATGATGGGATATGTGGTTTTACTGTAGTTATAATGGAAACGCACAGTTTAACTGATTTCAAGCAAAAATGAACATTTCATCATTCTGAAAAAAGTGAAGTGTGAAGCCGGACATTATTATTATATTTTACTTTATAATAAAGTCAAATATAATAATTTATTATTATTATTATTATTGAACTGCTAGGTATCACAAGCATATTTTGCCGTTGTCTCTCAGGATAACCGTTAGGCGGCGCAAAAGAGTCATATATTTCATTATATATTTTATTATATATTTATATTATATATTTTTTCATTATATGGTTTTAATTTAACTGCTGCTGTGTGCTGTTTTAACTGATATGCTTGTTTGACATATTATGATTATATTGAGATATTTATGTTCAGTGGCGGTTCTAGCTTGCATGGTGCCCTGGCCCCTGGGCGAACCACCTCTTCTGCCACCCCTAAAGAAAACTAATCTAACATAAATTTTGCTTTTTTATTTAAATGTATATATTTAAATGATTACAAAAGTATATATTTAAATGTATATATTAAATAAATACAATGGGCTACTGCAAATGTACTGCACAACTGTCCAGTAAAAACATGAATAAAGTGAGTGATGTTACGTTTATATATATATATATGTATCAAAAAACACTAGATCACAAAATCACATTTTACTGTGTGGTTATGTAAGCTAGTTGGACAGAAAAAATAATGTTGTTGCCCTGTAATAACATAGCATAACATAAGTGATATATTTAGCGTGATAACAGCAAAGATAGGCTACCATTTATCTTTTGCACATTTCCCCTCTTCTTTTTTCCTAAATGGGCTCCTGATTGCATACCTCCCACTCTCCCTGCTTAAGTCACATTAGTGAAAGTGATGAGAGGGCTGTATGATTCCACTCGCATCACATGATGAGACTGAAACCATTTAATGGTTCTGACCGTTGGCAAAAAGTCTGACACACTTTCAGCAGAGCCTCCATATCTCCGTATCTGATGTCCAGCTTCACACTTCACTTTGTCAGAATGATGAAACATTACCTTTAGCTTGTAATCAGTTAAACTGTGTGTTTCCATGTCAACGAAATATCTGCGGTTGCCATGACTGCCGCTCTAACAGTTTGTCTGAGATGAAAAGAGATAGGGGAACACTTTGGTTTCCTGCACCGCAAGTCACTCATGAGCTTTCCTGAAGGTGACACCTGCCACTACACTGACTGACGCAAGTCAAATTACAAACTGGTATATTCAACGTTGGAAAAACGGTAATAGAAACCCATAGCCTAATAAAATGGTAAACAATTGAAACACTAGATAAAAAAGTTTGTCAAGACAAACTTTAGGTTGGCTTGAGAAAGCGTAGCCTGAAAATTTGAAGTAGTTTAAAAGCTTGAAAAGTTTGAAACAGACAGACAGACAGACAGACAGATAGATAGATAAACAGACAGACAGACAGACAGACAGATAGATAGATAGACAGACAGACAAACAGACAGACAGATAGATAGATAGATTTATAGATTTACTGACATGTTGGTAGCATGTCAGTAAAATGGTTTTAACATGATTAGCATGTTGGTAGCACGTTTCTACATAGTTAGCATGATGTTAACATGCTGCTATCATGTTTCTGGCATGATTAGCATGATGTTAACATGTTGCAAGCATGTTTCTGGCATGATTAGCATGATGTTAACATGTTGCAAGCATGTTTCTGGCATGATTAGCATGATGTTAACAGGTTGCTACCATGTTTCCGGCATGATTGGCATGTTGTTAGCATGTTGATAGCATATTTTTTTTGTATTTGTCACATTACCCCCAGCAACAAGTTTCTGCATGAGTTCTGCATGAGTTTGTTGTGATCGGAACGATTTTAGCGTCTGGTAGTGTGGTCGTGTAGTTAGTGTATGATGGCCAGTTTTCCTCTGTTTTCCTCTATTACAAAGTCGGTAAGTGTATGATGCCTAGTGTTTTAAAAACCAGCCTTAAGTAGCTTAAGTAGGATATCAGTAGGCTGGCTTTCTCAAGCCAACCTAATTATTTATTTGGCATAAACAGCAATGATCAATTCACAGTATAAAGGACCGTTCACATCATGAACGATAACTATAACAAAATATATTAGCATTTTCACCAATACGTTTTCCATAATGAATGATAAAACACAACAACGCTCGATAACTTTTGAGCTCTTTAATTAAAGTCAGTAGATTCTGATTGACTGTTGTTTTTAGCGTTCATCAGCAGAATGAATGCATGAATCTAGATGTATTTTTACATATTATAACAAAATATAAGCTACCATATTATTTTAAAAAAATATTATTTTTTTATTTGCTTGTTTGTTGTTAAAATGCACACTTTAAATGCTAATGTCTAATGCCAAATTATTTTTAGCTTGTTTTTCCTTTTATTCGTGTGGTGGTTGTCTTAAAAGATTCAGATCTTTAAAGCTGGCACACAAATCTGCAGCAAACAGACGTAACCGTCACTCTGACATTCTCCGCTGTAAACAGACGTCTATCTGACCTTTCTGAAATGTCACTCTGTCTGACTTCTATTCCTCCACAGCGTCTCGCATATAAGTGTCTTTTTCCTTTTACCTTCGTGTTTAAACTTCTGGCCTCGATCCGTTGAGGTTCAAGTGGGTCATTCAGCAACAAGTGTATCATTTGTTTCCCTCATACTGTATACGTGACTTTGATGACTTCAACAATAAATAGCTGATGCTTAATTTTTATTTTTTTATCATCATTATTATTTATTTTGGTGTGTAGAAATTATTTCACTCAGAAATTCCTAGTAAATTTGACAGATAATTACAGAGAAATGTCAAGTAACACATAAATATAAGCACACATCTTGTCTTTATTTATTTATTTATTTGAATTATTGATTGATTTTATTTGATATAGGCTAATGGACCCTTTTAACATTGTGTGTCCATTTTTAAAATAATGAACTATTTCATAAATCAAAAACTTTGTCATAATGGGATCATTATCCTTTCAGCAAGTAAAATCTTCAAGGACAAGGCAAATCCTGATCAATAAAGGTACAATATGTAAGTTTTCACCGCTAGAGGGCGCGTATTCAAAACAAACAAAGAAATAAAGGCGTAGTTTGATGACGCCGTGACTTAGTGTGGAATCATGGGAGTTGTCGTCTTCATCCCCACAGCCGACGCAATCCGACGAGACTCGGGCAGAAATCATGTTCATGGATGAGCTAATGTATTAAAGATTTATTAATATCATAGTATAAAGCAGAGTGAGGCGGAAAGCCATCGAAGCAAAACGACGGCTCGAAAGCAGCAGAGCTTTTATTATGCCACACTTTAGCGCTTCCACTCCTTCCGGTCGTGCGTATGTAGGGTAAAGCAGTGCTGTTTTATCATACTAGATACGGAAATCGAGGGTGTATGACGTCATTGGCAGGCGACACAATGACACTATGGAAACGGTCCGTGTCACTAGTTAAAATTGCTTATTTCTCTTGATTTAAACATTCTTCGAAACATTTGGAATAATGCAAGTACACAAGTCAGCAAAATATATAACACTGTGGTTTTTGGATATTTTAATTAAAAAAATATTGTGCCTTTTAGATTTAGAATTAGATTTTTTTTAAAGATATTAATAATTTTATTCAGCATGGATGCATTAAATTGTTTAAAAGTAAAGACATTTTTATTGTCATGAAAGGTGTCGCTTTCAAATAAATGTTGTTCTTTTGAACTTTCTATTCATCTAAGAATCCTGCAAAATTGTATCATGGATAAGATAATAAATGTTTCTTGAGCAGCAAATGATTTCTCAAGGATCATGTGACACTGAAGACTGGAGTAATGATGCTGAAACTACAGCTTTACATCACAGGAATAAATTACATTTGAACATATATGCAAATAGAACACAGCTATTTAGAACTGCAATCATTTTCCACAATATTTTAGTTTTTACTGTATTTTTTAATTAAATGGTGACCATAAGAGACTTCTTTCAAGAAATCTTACCAACCCCAAACTTTTGAACAGAAGTGTATCAGCGTTGATCTTTTATTAAACTATCGACCACATTATTTATCTGAAGTCCAAAGCCGTGATGATTCACTAAACTGATCTGGCTGAAGACAAATTATATGTAAAAATGATTTTGACACAGTCAACAGGACAAATTGTTCAAAGCAACTCCTCCACAGCACAACTGATGAAGGCTTTTTGAAGCAGGGCTTATTAGTCACAAGAACAATTCCACGTTTTCAACATTACAGGAAGTTAGGAAGACTGTAGGTGTCTATACTGTCACACAAACTAGAGTCTTAAAGCTAAAAACGAAAGGCTTTTGTGCCTCATGGAAGAGAAAAAATTGGGGTTGAAATGATACAAGGGTGAGTAGACAGAATTTTCATCTTTGTGTGAACTATCCCATACCATATTGTTGTTTATATGTTATTGTACTGTAAGTGATTCACCAACACCAAATAAGGAAAATGAGTACAGTCCCTAAACTATGACAGATCAAACCGTTGATATACTGTAGAGTACAGCGGTCCCACTCTGTATTGATGAAGCCGCCGCAGAGACACTGCATGGAAGGTCTCAGGAAAACCCTGTCCACAGGCGTGACACACACTCTTTCTGAGGAGGCTGTTGTCCCACGTGTGAGGGGTGGGGAGAGCAGATCAGACCAGCCTGGGCAAAAACCACAGCGCTACAGTACACACACTTTAACCCTGATGACTCAGTTACTGATCCTGTGCTGCCACACTGACGACCTCTGTACCAACATGATGCCACTGGGGACACTGATTTCCATGTAACTGATTTCAAAAACTGATTTGAAGATTTTATGTAGTACTTTCAGCCATAAATAGTGTGATAATCTATTTATTTTATTTTATTGTATTATAAATAATTGTATTATATAAATGCATTTATATCAGAATCAGAAATAAAAAATACAAATAAATAGATATTTATTTATATCTATATAAAATGTATTAAAGATTATATTAAAATTATAAATTAAATGTTACAGATCAATAAAATATATTTAATTTGTTTTTATTTTAATTAATTATAAATGACATTATATTCATTTAGTTAATTTTCAAGTGTGGCTGAAATATCAAAATTCACTTATATTTACATAAATATTTATGTGATATATTTAAAAATATATATATAGATAAATAAGCAAATAAATTACATTTGCCACTATGCAGCTTCTTGAAGTTTACATGACTTCCTGCAAGTATATAACCCACCATACAAACAGAAAGTGTGTGTGTGTGTGTGTGTGTGTGTGTGTGTGTGTGCAGTGAGACCACATTTCTTTCCTCTCTGTGTTCCATTTCTCTTCAGGAAACTGTAAGCTGTGATCTGTGTGAGAATGTTTGTGTTTTTCCTTCCCTCCCTCGCGCTGTCATTCATACGTGACCTGAGTGTCTTACCCTCTCTATAACACTCTGTTTTTCCAAGCTCTGTATGGAACAATTTGTGAGGTGAATGTCAGCGAGGTATAACAGTCAAGACACCTTCAGAACATCCTCCTGCTCTTCAGAACTATATCAGGCACGTGAGAGGCTGAGGACAGTTTTAATCTTGAGCAACATGACACTCAAATCACACTGCACGGATCAGCGCACACCAACAGGTACGTATGGCTTTCTATGTTGCAGACTGTACGATGGTTTAAACTAAAGGATTTTTAATCTCCATTTTTTAATGAATTATTTAGGTATGATACTATGTTTAATATTTGTTCAACAATTACTTGTGAATATAGCAATAAATTGTGTGGTAGTGTGAAATTAAAGATACAAATTTGTTTTTATTTAATTTAATTTTACTTAATTTTATTTAATTTTATAATTTAGTCACAAAAACCCCCTAAAATAATTCACATAACTTTACATAAACATGTATTATTTAATTTATTTTAAGCATTAAATAAATAAATAAAGATACAAAAAATTATTCACATAAGTTTAGGCATATACAATTTTAACAAACAAATAAATAAAGTAAGTAAGCAAGTAAGTTAAGGGCACTAAAATACTCCACATAAATAAAAGTACGTAAAAATGTAATCTAAGCATTAAATAAATGAATAAACAAAATTCTAAAAACACTCAAAAGTACTACAAAAACTTTCCACATAACTTTAAGTACATAAACAATTTAATGCACGTACACAAAAATATTTTAATTTAATAATTTAACGTATAAATATAAATACATACATAAATGAGAAAAAGAAAAAAGAACCTGCTCTTCCGTCATTGAGTAATTTTCTTTAAAAATCTATTAAATGTTTAAAAAGCAAAAATCTCAGTCAGTAAATCAATCAATAAGAAGAAAATGTAAAAATAATAATAATAAAAACAATAGATTTTGTATAGCCTAGATGTCGTCCACAGAAGAGAAACTAACTAAATTAATATATAAACCTGTGGTTATTTGCTGATATATTAGTCATTTTCTATTTATTTTAAATATTTAATGAATATTGCCTATGAATAAATAAAAAGAAAAAAAGAACCTATAAAAAAGTGAAGTGAACTGATAGTTTTACATTTTGTCCATTCACAGGATCTCTATGGACCAGCGGACACTGCAAAAGACAGTACAGCTCTAAATCGCAGCATAACTACCTCACAAGAGCACATCCGATGGACCAGAGGAGGCCCAAACCTCACAGGTTCCACTCCTGCCTGATGTTTCGCTTAAAGGTACATGGAATTTGGACACTTAAATCATGCCTAAATGTCACTGCAATGGAATCCATCAGTCAAGGTGACTTTTACTGGATGTATGAAGTCATTTCCCATCAGGGAATCTATTTTTACGCAGCTGTACTGTGATCTAATTGAAACTTCCGAGATCATTTAAAATTACAAAGTGGGTTGGCAAGCACAGATGTAGCGATACACAAAATTCATGGGAAATTTACATGACCTCAGGCTGTTTCGCTTACCCTGAGAAAGGTACCTGCTGCAGTAAAATGTAACCATGTCAGACTGACTCGGCTCTGGCGTGATAAACAAGAACAATGGCTCTGTTGAAACAGCCACGGGTGTTTTATGACGTCGCCGGGAAAATAGGCAAATGAGGCTGTCGGTGTGGACCTGCAGTGTCAAAGCCGGTGGCATTGGCTGTCCAGTGCGTTGTCTCATCTGCCTTTCTATATTGACACAGGAGCGTGTGAGAATGGACCACAGCCAGCCTGCAGGAGACGTCCAGGAAAGCACTGAGAGCAGACTGAGGGAACTGGCCCTGAAATGGTTTACAGAGACCCAGGCACCTCTAATTCTCCACAACGGCAACTTCCCCGAATGGTTCCAAGGATTTATCAGCAGAAAGTAAGAATTTGGAAGGGGCAACAGATGTTTTTTTTTAAGCGATACTATCTGTTATGTGATGCTACGGCAGCTTTATTTAACTTTTTAATCTCTTCTGAGAAAAAGTCATTTTATGTGCTTGTTTATTTCAGAAGGTGTCTTGTTGATTAAAAATATGAGGTTATTTGAATCTATAGCCACCTTAAAAACAAAGGTTCGTTATTGGCATCTGGTTTCATGAGGAACCTAGAAAAAGGTTCTTCGGATTTTTAAAATGTTCTTAAAAATGTCTCTTTTAAAAACTTTTCAAAGAAAAGTTACTTGGGGAACCAAAAATGGTTCTTCCATGGCATTGCTGTGAAAACCCCCTTTTGGAACCTTCATTTTCAAGTTTTTAAGTTTCCGAAGTGTTATATGTGTACTTTTCGGTTTCATAATCTTGTTATGTAAGCAATATTCAAAGTTGGGCCGCTTTCATAATTCCCTGTGGTTTTGTGTTTCGCAGGGATGCAGAGGAGCATCTGAAAGACAAGGAACTGGGCTGTTTCCTCATTCGGCTCAGTGATAAAGCCACTGGATACATTCTGTCATATAAGTGAGTGTTTCTCACTCAAAATAAGGGCTGCAAAAGTCATTAGTAATTTGCTGGAGTACAATTTAGCATTGTTTTTTTATTTCTCACAAATAACCCAGATATTTGCATTTCCTTTACGCACAGGAGGAAACTTTTAAAATGCAAAATTCTGGTTGAATATCAGCATTTTCTGGGGTTAATCTTTAGCTTAATGTAAATAATGATTGTAAATAATTCTTTAAATGATTTAAAAATGTTTACAAATATTATTTAATTGAATATACTGTCTTTTTAAATTCATTTTAACAGTGTAAATAATTGTTTTATAGAGGTCGTGATCGATGTCGGCACTTTGTCATCAATCAGAATAAAGATGGACGTTTTATTGTGACGGGCGACACAGAGATGCATGATACTCTCACCAGCCTCATCGAATATTACAAGACCAGACCCATTGAACCGTTTGGAGAATATCTGACACTCTCATGCTTTGAGGTGAATTTATAATAATAATCATTTTAATAAAAATATAGGATTGTTTATGGAAACGTTTTATTTAGCAAGGACGCATTAAATTGATCAAAAGTGACATTTATAATGTTACAAAATATTTCTATTTCAAATAAATGCTGTTCTTCAGAACGTTCTATTCATCAAAGAATCCTGAAAAACAAATCACAGTTTCCACAAAATATTAAGCAGCAACTGATAATAATAATAAATCTGCATCACAGGAATAAATGACATTTTATAATATATAATCAAATGGAAAACAGTCACATTAAATTGTAAAAATATGTCACAATATTTATGTTTTTACTATATTTTTGTTTAAATAAATGCATCCTTGGTTAGCATAAGAGATTTCTTTCAATAGAATAGTATGCTTATATTCATTATATTGTATCTGTCCCTCCTTAAATAATTGCTAAGGCAAGCATATTATTTATTTATTTATTTTTCTGTGCATATCTGATCTTGAATGTGCTGTTGTGTTGCAGTCGTCCACAAGCGAGCTGTATGATGTGATTAATTTTGACCTGAGGGAGAAGCCAGGAGTGAATGTTAAAGCTGCAAAGTATAGTTGGGACGACCAATGCAAAAAAAAACACGAGACACTGCAACCTCCTGCCCTGCCACCCAAAGGACACAGAAACACACCCGTATGTCACATTTGCCATTTCATTTAAATTCAATTTGAAATGATTGTTTTTTATTTAATTTAAAAAAAAATTTCTATGCATACTTCATTTATTTAACTGTTAGTAAATTAAAGTGTTTAAACGTCTGACTATGGCTTCACATCTGGATAATTATGATTGCTTTCCACAGGCAGTGCCACCAGTGCCAAGAAAAGGCCCTCCTCTGAAAGCCGCCTCCATAGAAGGAAAGGCCAGCCCAGAAAATGTCCTGTACACAGCAATAGACCTGCAGAAGCCCAAAGAAAGGGCCAGAATGCCCACAGAGGGCAAAGACATTTCACTTATAGCTTCTCGAGGGGAATCCCGAGCCCCGAGGCTACAGAAAGGTCCCGCCGCAAACCAAGGAACCATTTACTCTGAGCTCCTAGTGCCAAACTGCAGAAGCCAATCCCTGCCATTCCTGGATGACAACAGTGAAGTAGAAGGACACTTTAATAGAAGAAGCCAACCTCAACTCTCTCCCCACATGCAGAGAGAACAGCTCAGCAATCCAGGTTTTAGCAACAGCCTGGAAATACTATGTAATTCATCTGTTTATCAATTAGCCGGAACACATGGCAACCAAAATATGGCAGGGACCAGAATGTCAAAGGTCAACATGCAGGAAAGTGATGCTATGTATGCCGAGGTGCCTCTTGAACCCGTCCCAAATCACTTTCGGGTTGACGACACATACGAGCAGATTCCAGACTCACGGTCTACAGCGAGAGCAGAAGAGACACACACTAATACCTATGAAACGCTAGCAGACTTAAAACCCAAGCAGATTTTATCTGCCCGGCCCCTTAAGGTGAGTGTTGATGTGATATATGGAAAATTGCTCAGCATAAACACGTTAATGTTTCCATTATTATGTTTCAAAATGCTAAGTGGAACATAATATTTAATATTAAGAAACACTGTGATGATTATGACAGGTTATCTGAAAATAATTTTAATAACCTACATGTTGTTTCCTATAGACTGAGAAATGGAAATGGCTGTCCCCCGAATACTGGAAAAAATAACCTCTTCAGATGAACATCATCACTGACGTGAATCATAACATTACACTAATGAAGAACAGTTAACAAAACGTACTTCCATCCACTGAAGCTATTTCTGATTTTTGAATACTAGAATAGTACAGCTTTTTTTTTTCCACTGGATTTTTGTATGTCTATATGTGAAATATTTTGTGATACTTTTAAAATAATTTCATGTGTTAAAAATATTTATTAACTAAATAAAAATATATAGGTTGTCTTTTTCCTGATGTAAACTAGAATCACGGTAGTTTATTGGAACTTTTCTTTTAAGAAAAGGAATTTTATGTATATGATATGTAATAAAATTATTATATTTTGAATAGTCAGCCTGTGCCATTTTTAGGAGTGACTTTAGGATTTGCAAATCCTTCATCATATTTTCTTGATAAAAAGCACCACTAGGCCTATTGTACAACAATTCTTGTTTCATCTCAACTTTATTTACCGTGAATATAATTATTAATATACAGAGTGGGAATTAAGCTGTTAAACTTTACAGTCTTCAAAATTACTTTACCTGCCAGTAACAGAGACCATCTGCGAAGGAACATATCTGTCTTTACGAGACTCAGTACAACTTTTGGAACCAATAAAACAAATTATGTCAGTGTGTCCTGCTTTTATGGTCTTTCACTGAATATTAGCAATGTCGAATGACAGATTTCCAGCAGAAACACTTCACACACATAAATAAATACTATTTAAAACAGATTTTTTAAAATCATGTTTCTTGTGTAGGCAGAATAGCTAACAATTCTAGCAGAGTAGGCTACATCTGTGCACTACATCTGTGCATCAGTCCTTAATACAAAAAATAAATAAATAAATAAATAAATATATATATATATATATATATATATATATATATATATATATATATATATATATATACTGTATATACTGTATATACACTATGTTATAATCTACTTATTCATAAATGGTGCTTGCTAAGCTATTAGCAACCAGCTAATACTCATAACATGACTTAAAGTAGATGAGTCACATAATCTGTAAACTGCTTTAGCTTTCTGTTTATTTATTAATGGCTTTCTAAGCTTTTAGCAACCAACTACTCATGGCTGAGTCGCATTATCTGTAAACTAGCTTTCTGTTCATTGCTTTTGCTATTAACAACCAGCTAATACTCACACAATATGACTGAGGTAAGTCACTGCTTAGCTCTCTGTTTATTCTTGAATAGTGTTTGCTAAACTATTAGCAACCAGCTAATACTCATAGCATAACCCAGATAGCACACGTACGTCTGCAAGATATCTGTTAAAGGTCGCTTAATCTGGAAAGCATCTCCTGTGTACAAACATCTGATAGACGTCTCTAAGATGTCAGTTTTACATACATTCTAAATCATAAACATCTTAAAGACATTTTCTAAACGTCTATCTGACATCTGATAGGAAACGTCCTATAGCCCAGTTGAAAAAAACAGCATATGCTGGTTAGGTATGTTTTGACGCTGGGATGCTGGTTTAGCCACATTAGCTCTGCTGGAAGATGCTATTCATCATACACACAGTGTATGATGTGTGGTACAGAGGACACACTTTGTAGACCATCTCTCGTCTGCCTGCCTAAATCTGCCTGAAGTTCTGCTGTCTCTGTGATGACTCTCTTATTTACGATTTCTGCTGCCCACAAAAACCAGATCAGTCACTGCTGGCAGCTTTATTGTCCCCTTTTACATGAAGATCTTGTCAGACACCTTTTGGTCCCTTGAGTTTGTGCGTAAGTGTGCAAATCAGTCTTGCTTCTCCAAGGAGTCAGAAAGGTCGCTATAAATTGTTTCCAGACATAAATCACATGAGGATATCACCTCTACTCTCTGTAGGGAGTCAGGAAGTTTGTTTGTGATGTGTGTAAGTTTCTAGGAAATGATAATTAATGTGTAGTTGTACCTGATTATTGTGATCAATAGTACTATAATTTAAATCCATATGTTATCAATACAGGAATGCGTATATAGCCTACTATATACACAATTTGGCTTTTAAAAAAAAATAAAAAATACTCTTACTATATACACAATTTGGCTTTAAAAAAAAAAATACTCTGAGCCAACAGAAGCAGAACATTAATGTTCTTTGGTTGTCCTTTGTTGACCAGACACAGTTGTTTTATGTTGCCTAAGCTTATTCTTCTACAGGATGTGACGTACGATAGCTAGCAGTGTTGTCGGGGCCAGCTCATTTGAGTCTGAAAACAAGATGGTTTCTAGCTGGTCTTAACTGATCATTAGCTGTTGCTAATAGCTTAGCAAGCACCATTAATGAATTAATAGAAAGCTAAATCTGTTTACAGATAATATGACTCCCCTTGATCATGTCATGAGCATTAGCTAGTTCTCAATAGCTTGGCAAGCATCATTTATGAATAAAAAGAAAGCTAGCATTTGATGTGACTCACCAGTGATGCTATGAGTATTGCTTTTTGTCAATAGCTTAGAAAGAATCATTAATGCATTAACAGAAAGCTAAAGCAGTTTAGTATTAGCTGGTTGCTAATAGCTTAGCAAGCATCATTAATGAATAAATAGAAAGCTACAGCAGCGTAACTCACCAGTTCCCTGATAGCACACGCACATCACAGAGATGTCTATTTGACGTCTGCATTTACATCTGCAAGATGTATTTTTTAGAGTGTTTGCTCATCTGCAATATGTCTCCCTGTTGAAAAAAACAGCATATGCTGGTTAGGTATGTTTTGACACTGTGATGCTGGTTTAAGCTGGTCCTTTGTTGTTTATGCTGGTTTAAACTGGTCCTTTGCTGGTTTAAGCTGGTCCTTTGCCGGTTTATGCTGGTCATGTGCTGGCAAAGGACCAGCATAAACCAGCAAAGGACCAGCCTAAGCTAACCAGTTAAACCTTTTAGCCAAATATGCATACTTCCCTATAGTAGGTGAAAAGCAGTATATGAAAGATTAGTATGTGTGAATTTGTAGTATTGATTTGTATTACCTGGATAATCTACTAATTTCACTGGCGTTATGAAATTCACATCCAATGGACACTTTAAAATTCCCATGAGGCCATGGGAGAAGAGTTGTGAATGGCAGTAAAGCAACGTAACTGTAGGTCAACATGGCGAAAAAAGTAGGTCCACATTTCTCTCATACTACACACAATCATACTATATAGAACAGTTGCAAAGTTTGTTCCTCATCAAATGTAGTACCTACTCAGTATGTGATTTCGGACGCAGCTCTTGACCACCATAATGCAACGCTTACCTATTAACATAAACCTTGACACTGGTGTCTCACATAATAATGACAACATAATGAATATAGTACGTCCCAATTGCGTTCCTACTACACACATTCACACTACATATAGAACTTGCTTCTTTACAAGTTGCAAAGTTCGTTCCTCATCAAATAGTACCTACTCAGTATGTGATTTCGGATGCAGCTCTTGACCATCATAATGCTATGCTTATCTGTTAATGTGGACCTAAAATTTGATTGGTTGATAGGAATGCTGTTACAGCTGTGACCAAAATTGCTACCTATACCCTTATATAGTGTAATAATTAAGGGGACAGCCATCTGTAGTGGTCTCCGAAACCAGTGGACATTATTGAGTGCATTCAATCAATCCCACAAATCATGGCAATAACAGCCAATTTAGACTCAATGGTTAAAGAATACCCATAATGCACCGTGAGGGTTGCGCCGAATTAATTCCCACATTTCGGCAGTAGATGGTGTCCATAGTGGAATCATACAGATGTACAGTAAAGGCCTGTTTACACTAAAGTGATAACTATAAAGATAACAATAACCAATTAATGCTAATGTTCTGTTTTGTCGTCTGCCACTTTAAACATTCAAGCTTTTTTAAATTTGGGTGGATTCTGATTAGCTGCCAATGCTTTTTTATTGTCAGTTGGAAAACATTGTTCTGAAAGTGATTCCAATGATATCGTTCCTCTGTCACAATCATTTAAAACTATCTTTATATAGTTATATATCTTTATTGTTATCATCCTTGGTGTAAACGGATCTTGAGTTAATCAAATGGTTATCAATTGTTTAATTAAGGTTTAAACAAACACGTTTCCAGATTTGCACACTCGTTTTCAGTCACTGTGGACTATATTAATGGACTAGTGTAGGGAATAGGTAATAGGAGGGTGATTTCGGTTAAACCCACTTATCCAGAAACACATGCTACTATGCTAAATCATGTTCGCATATAGCTACTGTGGCAAAATAGACATTTGGAATGCTAATGGTAAAGCTCCAAATTGGATGTAAAAGCATTGTGTAAAACTTGTGTTTGCAGACTCAAACGAACGTATTGTGTTTCCTTGTTTATCTTTATTGATCAGTAGATTAGCGTACCACGTTTGCCTGACAAAAAGCCATTACTTGAACACATCCAGTAATACTGATATAAACCTTGCCGTTGTTATCGAACTGGCTCCTAAAAAACACTGAAATTGATTGTTTTGAAACTCTTGGGATGCCATACTGGCAAACATCAGTGAGCTAATAAGATTAGAGGGCAGCCAAGGCCAGAAAAGCGAGTGTGTGCGTGAACCGCTGCGCATATGTGAGTCACCGGCATCCCATTTTATGCCCTTCGTCCAGAAGAATCAGTGCTCTAATGCCTACATTACTGTCAGCAGCCTGAGTGGCTGTATCAGACTGGAACAGAAGCACATCTAAATCAGCAGATGCTCAGGGTGAGAGGCGTAATTAACGGAGGCGCATCATCAGCACTTACATCCCACTGGAGTTTTTCATACAGTCCTCATAAAGAGAGTTGGAGGTAACGGGATGAGGAATTAACTGCATATTAGCGCAGGCGGCGTTATCCCTAATGACTGCACACCACTGTGAAATCGCCAAAACGGTCCCTCACCAATTCATCCAGGCATGCCTTGTTTTATGTCTAAGAAGCATTTTCATGGTTTACGTAAGCCCAGCAAATGGGATCTTTTGACCATTAACAAAGGTCTAAGTGCATTTTTATTTATTTTAAAGTAAATTTTAATTGTTTCTGGTATGTGTGTCAAAATACTTGTCTAATGATGAAAACAATGTGAGACACCATACCATTTCAGAGCACAGTGGCCTCCATAATCCTTTATATATATTTACACACATATATATATATATTGACTTATATATATATATGTGGGACTCTGGCCTAGCAACCATCCAAAACAGACTAGCATCCAAATAGCAATGCCACAGCAAACTCCCAGAATATTCTGACAACCAAATAGCAATCCCCTGGCAACCCAAAGTGTAATAATAATAAACAGATCCCCCAAAACAAAGTACAACATATGCATTTACATTTTAAGCCATATCTCCTTGCAAAAACAATGTAATGCATTTGAAATAGTGTTGGACCCTCCTATAAGGACAGAAAGTGTCTGACCCTGTAAATCATCAGCTGAACTAATATGGCCAAGGACAGCTCTGTGCATCTCTGGGTAGAGATTTACCGGGCTCAAAGCGTGCTGTGTATAATCATGCGAGTGCTGAGGCAGCGCTGCTCCTAACTATCTCATTCAGCTTAAAGAGTCATTAAAGTGGAATACGACAGGATAGGCTGAAGAATCATTGTTGCCCATCTTTATTGTTAAGGCTGGTTCACAGCTGCATGGGGCTTGAACTAGAACAAGAAGAGAACAAAACAATAACCAGGGCCATGACTGGGGACTGGCTAAAATGATATTCAAATATGCAACAATGTACAGTTCAAATATTTATTATAAAAAAATCAAAAAGCTTCTCTTACAGTATTTATTAGATTACAGTATTTAATTAGACTGTCCCGATAATACGCCCATGTTGTTCCAACTTTCATTGTATAAACAAAAAACATTTTCTTAAATGTCTTCTTTTGCATTACACAAAAAATAAATGTGAGGGTGAGTAAATGATGACTGACTTTTCATTTTGAGGTCAACTATCCCTTTAATTCTCAAAATGGAACGCAAATGAGATTTAAGAGCTACAGCAGATGTCAAAATTGTCCGCTAATTGCATCATAAATTATGAGCTGTCCCTCAAAAAAGCTTCGGAACACTGCAACATGGACTACTGTTTGTGGTGATTTTTGTCCTTTTTGGAAGAGTGGCATAAACATTCTTTGTAATTTCTCCTTTTGGCTGTGTTTACACTTGGCATTAACATGCGACCTGTATCCGGATGTCACCACATACACTTTCAAAAGACAAGTGTAAACGCGCTTCTGATCGGAATGTTATCCGATCAGCGTGTCCTGCTCCAGAGGTAGTTGAGGACGCATTGTGATCGGATCTCAGTGTAATGTAAACGCAATCCAGCCATCGTGTCTGCAATCGCAGGTCGACATCACGCAAAATGCCACCCCCTCTCTCCCGATCTGTCGTAAGAACAGAGCACTAGTGAGACTCGTACATTTATTTTGATTTGTAAAATGTCCCGTGACTGAAAATAGTTTTCAAAAGAAAACCCACCACTTCAGGTCGACTTTGCGACTTTACAAATAACTTATTTAAATATTGCACGGGAAATACAGATCCGATCGGTTATCCAGATCGAGAAGTCAGCTGATGTTGCCAAGTATAAATGCACCGTGTCCTGATTGACTGATGATCCGATCTGCTTGATCAGATCACGGTGATCGCATGTTTATGCCAAGTGTAAACGCAGCCTTTGTGTTCCACGGAAGAAAGAACATGATACGGGTTTGAAATGACATGAGAGTGAATAAATGATGACGGAATTTTTGGGTGAACTGTCCCTTTAAATAATATATATTGTTACCAAAATCAAGCATTAACCTCAAAATATCAAGAGATGCACTCAGCCAACAATTGACAGAAAATCTTTATTAAAAGTCAAATGCCCTCTATCACATCAAATACCGAAAAAAAGGTAAGAGACAGTTTGACACTAACACCTCAAGTTAGGACAGAAGGGATAGAGGGATCAGCGGGCGGGACAAATACATGGAGAGTAAATGACAGAGAAGACAATTAGAGAACATGTGATGACAGAGCCCTTCATTCAACTGGAGAACATTTAGATATGATTGTCGTCATGCTCCAGTTCTATAAGCATTTAGTTTGTGAAAGGTGAAGCTGTAGGGACATTAGGATACGGGAAAATGTGGGGAACGTAATCTAATTCATGCATTTTATGGAGAAAGATTGCATAGTCTCAGTGGTGTTAATACCAATAATGTGCTTGTGGCCCTCTCTCACTCTCTCGACCAGTTAGTTTGCCCCTTCCCATGATTTATTTGATCCCAAATAAAAGTTTTATAAGTGGGAGAGTGAGTTAAATTTGTGTCCAATGTGCCACGGACAATGGTAGAAGCCCATAAAAGTGGTTTACATCCGCATTAGTTTTACTCCAGGATGAGGTGTGTGGGTCAAACCCACAAAAGGCCTCAACCTTCTATTTCCTCTCTCTGAAAACACAAGGGATTTCTGATCCAAACTTTTCATTGGTGAAGAAACAGCCATGCATTTGTCTGTAATCCTGTCAAGTGTGCTTCCGAAAATGAAAGGAAAACAACAGTAGACATTTATCATCCGATGTGGACTTGTCTGTTCAAGGAACATCAGCATTGGTGTCTTCCATTGAAGCCATTTCAGATTCGTATATGGAAGGTGCTGCAGTACAGAAAGACGACAAAGAGAGAAACAGCATATTAGACTAGAGATAAAAACATAAGGACCAGTCAAAACCAAATTACACCCTTTCACCCTGTATGTTTTCTGTTTTTTCCCCACACCTGATTCACTAAAGAAACTTGCATCATCAGGTATTGGCACAAAAATGGCCAAATATTGTGTATATATAGCTAGTTTGCTTATTTAGTTGTTTGTTTGTTATTAGAAAAATAATATGTATATTACCATTCAAAGGTTTGAGGTCGTAAGGTTTTTTAAAATGTTTTTGAATGAAGTATCTTTTGTTCACCAAGGCTGCATTTATTTGAGCAACAATATAGTAAAATATGTATGTAATATCATCAAATTTTAATACAATTTAAAACAACAGTTTTCTATTGTAAAATGTACTTTATTCATGTGATGCAAAACAGCCATTACTCCCAAACATCTGGATGGCATATAGAGTTTACAGCATTTAGCACCTGGTTAAGCTGGACTGTGAGTGGCCAGTGAATAAGACAGGTTTTTGTGTTGAAATACCATGTGCAAAAGTGGCATAAGTGTTTAGTGAATTGGCCACCCAGTGAATATGCAACAGCACTTCAATTAATTATTTGAGGTAAGAAGCACAACAGATTAAAACAAACTGAAACATAATTAAATGTGTCTCTTGTAGCACCGTTTATCCTCAAACCCTATAATGAATGAGTCTATGAGATCTGATTTAGGGATACAAAGTCCCGATAAAATGGCAAATTGCTGAGTCATACAAGCACTGTAATTTTTTTTGTAATTCATTAGTGCAGAAATGACACACTCCACCTTTAAATAACAAAAAAGTACAGTCAGCAGAATGCTAAGGGCATAAATCCCTTCCACGTTATCTTTCTATGAGTGTTCAAGAAAGTAATTCTCTCTTTGACTGAGAGCTGATGAAAGCAATTTTAGATTTGTTTGGCATCCAGGTCTCCAAATGATGGTACAAAACCTTCCTGTCCCTCTCAATCATGTGGTCAGTGAGGCACAGCTGTGCAATCCAAAAAGGCCTGTAAAAGCCAAACAGAAGAACTCTTGCCCCATAAAGCATATTTAAGCGCACCGCAGCCAAATTGGTGTGCCTCCAGAGTAAAGACCTAACCAGAATGTTAGCAACTAGCATAACTGGCTTTACACTGATAAAGACATAGTATGTCTGATATGAACACATTAACTCCTACTAAGAGGATGAGCATCATTAGTGTGCAAATCTAGTGAGTACAATCTAGTACATAAGCAGCAGACATTATGCTAAGACATTATGGTAACTGAAAAGAAAAGATAATAAACAACTGTTTTGGAAAAATCTACATAAGCAGCAAATCTATACATCATACAAATAGTGTAGACTCCACACGCAATTTACTTTAATAGATTCAATAGATTTATGTCAGTGATTTTGATGTTAGCATGTTGCTAAGCTAACATTTTTTAATTAGATTTTACTGTTTTATTCAGTATATGTCAGTGATGAATGAAATATTTATAATGAGAATTTTGCCCGCATTCTCCACCATCTTAGTTACTATAATTTTTAGTAATAACAGCAAAGCTGAACTCTGATTAGAATACATCTGAGGAAATAAGTCACTTTATCATATCCATTGTTCTTACCTTAGAAAGTCAGGAGCCCTGGAGATCATGTTCTCAAAGTCGGCAAAGGAGAGCTTGCTGTCTCCATCCAGGTCGGCCTCCTCAATGGCCTTCTCACACACCAGATTAACCTCCTCTGGTGTTAGTTCCTCCTTCGTTAACCTGTTTAGAGTCTTTTCTAAGTCCTCCTTGCAGATGTAATTATCCACATTGAAGTCTAAGAACAAAACAAGAAGATAAGTATTAACCACAAAAGGCGTTCATGTTATAAAGCTGCTGCACCGTTTATTAAAGTTGCAATATAAATATTTATTACATCCCCTAAGACTGTGCAGTGTGACAATAACTGTAATTTTTTTTATATATTTTTGTTCTTGTGGATTGTACATGAATCAATAAAAAAATAACTTTTACCGTATATTTTAAAAGCATAAATGGCTTTCAGTTCTCTGGGAGCCGTTTCGCTGAGAACTGAAAACATGTCCACAAAGTCGTTGAAGCTGAGGTTTCCCTGGCCGTCTTCAGAAAACGATTCCACAATACGATTCCTGAATGGATTCTCCTAGAAAACAGAAATTGAATGTTTTATTAGGTTTATAAGGATTATACTATGAAAAGAACTAGAGAGGCTGCAACATCAGTGTAATTTTAGTATGCTCCATTTACTATTATATTATTTCTGTCATGACAACTCTTGGGGAGTTTAGCATGGGTATATACATGGCAGTGTTAATGTGTTTGGTCTTGGCGGAATAGATCTGCTACGCTGCTGCTCATAGGCGGAGCGTGTGAAAGGCTGGGGAAGGCTTAGCTTTCCCCTGGCCACGGGAACTTATGGCAAAAATAGCACTAAATTGGACAAAAATGCCCCTGCACAAATAAATGAAATCTATTATGTCTGTTGCTAACAAAGTGAATATGAATAGACAGTGCCGATTGCGGCATTAAATTAAAATCTGCTCATGTTGCACCGTATGTCATTTTAGGCTTTTTTACAGTGTTGCGCATTTTAACCAATCACACACAATTCTGTTGAGCTTAGGAATGTAATGGCCAATCAGAAGTGTTCAGACGAGTCATCGTTCAAACTCATCAGCTTTGTTGAGTGCGTTTGCTGACTGAATTCCAGACTCTTGCGAATTCTCTCATCATAAACAACAAAGCGCAGCTGTACGTACAATGTAAGAGATTCATTTCACAGTGTATACAGCTTCAGTGATTATAATAATAGTTTTGTTTTTTTGAGAGTGCTTAAACTCGCGATAGATTAATGTTAGTGATAATGTCACTTTCTATATATAATTTATTCGCTGTTTGAATGACCGTGGAAAGGAAACGTTATATAATTATCAATTTCTAATGTTTTTTTAAAATTGTAATCACGTTAAATACAAATTCAGTCCCATTACACATTTTTTTAGCCTACATGACACCCGTGTCTGGTTCTTGCCTAAAAAGATGGGTTTATGATGTTTAATACATTTGGCTGCTTTTAGCCTTACCCTGGAGTTGGTTCACCCTCCGCCTATGCTGCTGCGGCAGAGCAAGTGCCGAGACATTCTACTGCAAATACATCCACAGACATGCTGGTGTGAGCATGTAGGAAATACTGCTGCTGCACATACATATATGAAATAACCTCCATATTTAACATACATTAAATCACCCCGTCGCAGATCTATACAGGTGGAGTTGGGGAAGGTGGAGGGTTTTCTGAAGCATGCTGCAATGGCTACAGCGAGCATTAGCTGAGTATTTGAAAGTTGAGCAGCAAGCTCATTGGCTGTTGATACAAAAAGAAACCAGTCAGCTGCGCCATGTGAACAATGATGTCATTATGTCCGACTGAGAACTTATTGGCCTTCACCATCTAGAGTTTTATGACAGAACTTTGTATTTAGTAATATTTTGATATATTTTAATATTCTCAGTTTTCATTTCAGTTTTTAAGTTTTAGCAAATTTGTTATGTGCTTTCGTCATTTTTATTAGTTTTTCTTTTTTTTAATTTAAATTCAACTTTAATTTTTATTTTTATTTTTATTTTAGTTTTAGTATTTTCAGTACTTCAACTTAATTTATCTATTTTATTTGAGCTTAATTTCAATGACTGCAAAATTACTGCAATAGTTTTAGTTAACAGTAACAACACTATACAAAATTTATCTGGATATTTGTATGGAAATCTGTGATTTTTTATTTGATAGAACAAGAAAAAAGGTACAATGGAGTCACCATAAAAATACCATGGAAACCATATAATACCATGCTATCCTTTGAAATATTTTAAAAATTAATTAATTAATTAATACATTTTCCCTTAAAAACCAAAGTACATGCAGAAAACATCTGCAGATTATGTCTAGGCCTGGCCATTGAGTACAAATGTGTGGCTGGACATAAGCATGTGTGCAGCAGAGGGAGTTCTGCTGAGTGAGTCATGTATAAAATGTAGAAAGGCTGACTCCCCAAACTGGCGCCCATATATTTCTTACTGGCTATTGGCCTAAAGGAATTTTTATGCCCCGTGCTACTAGCTGACTCAACAGCTCTGGGAACAGTAAGATGAACACAACAGAGCAGGATCAACCCTGATGTCTCAGTTCTGCTTTAAACACTCACCATCCTGTGCATAATTATAAATACAACCATCCCAAGTGATATGTTTGTGCCCATTTTACTATTCGCAAGGTCAAAATAGCAAATTATACACATAGGATTTGAGGTATAAGTTATGTTAGTAACACAAACAGTTCTGAATTTGTTACTGCAGGTTAGGGGTTTGTTCAAGTCCTAAGCATGAGCCATAGCACACCACAGTTCAACTTGAAGGAACTTCAAGCATGATTTCACATTAGCTACATTTACATGCAACCAAATAATCTGTTAGTAATTGGATTGATGATTTAATCGGACTGAATAACCTTCATGTAAATAAATACCACTATCAAATGAAACTTCAATCGGATTATATGGTGAAGATCAGAAAAAAATCAAGCATGTATAAGTTTGAATCTGACTATTTTCTTAATTTGTTTCAAAAATACCTTGCGCATTTGTGCAGTGCCGTGATTCATATTTACATTTGTTTTACGTCTTACATATTCTAAACATTTCATCATGAACATACACGAACAACAATATCACATTAAACCACAGAAATTCCAAAATGACATTTCCCTTACATTCAACTTCCAAAAGTGCATTCATCTTTGCCATGTTACATTCATTTAGTTGACTAGTGCTATATGCTGTATTAACAAAAACATTAATGGCATTAATAAAAACACTTACACTACTGACAAGCTACGCAATATCGCGTTCATAATCGAATGCGACTCATCTGCAATTATGAACGCGATATAGCAGTGATCTATGGCTCTACGTGTATTAAATGCCGCTCCATCTGAAAGCACGTGATGGAGATTTACTATTAATCACAGAACCGGCTTTACTGACGAGATGCGCATGACAATCACATGCGATTTATCGTGCAGCCCTAAGTTTGTTTGTTGATCACAAAGTACAAAATAGATGAGGAAAACTAGGATGCCGGATGTATTCAAAGCACCGCCATTACTGTCTAGAGTGCGTGGAATGGTGCGCTGTGATCGGTTGAGCGGATATATCACATTCTGAAGAGAAGGGAGACTGGCGTTTGTCGCGGATTGTAAAGAAAGGGAGAAAACATGACAGAAAAACCCATATATCGCATTTTGCGTAAAATAAAAAATTTACTTTTCAATACCGAGCAGAAACAATACTGATTTTGGCAGAAACTCAATAAAAAAATTAATTAAAAAAAGGTGTTTATCGTGTTTTGGAACCAAACTCTTTGATAAAAAAAATCTTGTCTGACATACATTTCATCTTATTTTTATATTTAATAATTTTTTTTAGATATGTCTTAGATATATGTTTTGTTTGAAATACATGCAAATGTAAATGAACATGAAATCGGATTGCAAGGTTTAGGAACATTCAGAATCTGAAATTGGATTGGATTCATTCGACTTGAAGAAAATGAGATTAGATTTCCTTAAGAGTAACATCATAGAAAACATCCATCCATGAGTAATGTCAAAAAACTCAAAGGCATTTGTACTGGCAGATGTCAAGTAAACAGCCCTCTAATGCTCTGATGTGTTAAATCAGTCCACTTTTGCACAAAAAGGCTAATTATCAGACTGAAGGGGACAGAGATTTGTGTTTATGAAGGCTGAGAAGATCTTTGCAAACTGGAAGCTGTCGTAGCCTCATCAATCCCAGATTGAGTGGTCTCCATCAGTATCATCCACCTCCTAGGGTTGGGTTTATAGCTCCTTTATCCATCTGACGGCTTTAGAGGGTGGTAAAAATATGTCTCCAGCAAGGGGGACATAATGGGGCTCATTCTGGAACTGTAACATCCGACAAATTTTGACTGACTGAGGGTTGGGTCTGAATTATTAAGGAAAGGTGAGACTGGATCAGCGATATGACTGTAATAATGAATCCTCGGCTTGATTTAACTTTTTCTTTAACCCTGCAAAGCCTGTCATATAAAATTACTTTTTTATTGAACAGTTTATTGAACCTTTAGACCAAATATAAAAAAATAAAAAATAGTGCTTTTTTAAATATCATATTTGATACATCAGGCTTTTATGGACCATCGAGTACGGTATAGTGAGAATATGAAGCTCATACTCTAAGGGGAAAAAAAACGTCAATTTTATTCAGAGGCTCAAACTAAGAAAAAATATGCAATTTGGTGCTGATGCTGATATTTATATGGCCAAAAGAAAGATGAAACTCTAACAGCTTGTAATGTAAATGAATAAGGTCTTTATAACAGTATAATAGACTACTTATATAAAATACTTATAAACATCAGTTGTCACTCTTTATATCCCAATAATATGTCTTAGTATGATGATATTAAAAAAGAATAGATTTATGATAAAAGTTCAGTATTTTTATTGTAGGGGGAAAACATATAATGCAGTGCAATACAATAATGACTGAAAGATGAACAAATAAACGTTCCTCAAAAGTCTGACTGGATCATATTTGTAACATGATTTTCTAAAAATTATGTATGGATAATCAAGTAAACGGAAAGGTGCTTCAGTCCAGTAAGTGTTCATCTTGAATTACTAAGAATATAAAGGTTTTTCTTATGTTTACTTCACAAAAATCAGTAGATTTCACAGCGAAAAGACACATAAGTCACAACCTGAAGTGGGATGTTTACAATAATATTAAAAGTCCCTTTAATTGAAAAAGAAGAAGAAGCATAAACTATAAATCAGACGATAGAGGGCATGTAGTAGATTGAAAAATAGGTTTTTCAGCAAAGTTTTGATCATACTGATAATTTAGAGGCCGCCGAAATTTGCATATCAAAATAATACAGTAGGCTTTAAAGAGTTAAAAAAGTACAAGATCATCTTTGAAAGGAGATAATATGAAAGAGTTTTACTGTAATCAGCTCAGGAATGGCGCTAATAAAGTGTTACCTCTATAAAGTAACATCATTATTACTTTAATGCTAGCATAATGCTAATGCTCTTATTGGCTAATCCTATAAATGATCTCTAGATGCTCTAGTCTGATTAAATGTATGCGTCTTCTTTACGACCATGGAAAATCTAAAGCGCTAACATAATTTGCTGAAACGGCACCATCTCATGGAGTGTTAACTTTCAAAAGTGTAGTGGTGTAATATCCCTCGCTCCCACCGCTTTTTGTCATATAAACAGCCCAGCCAGCGTGGCCATTAAAAACCAATTTCATCCTATAAAAACAAGTGTCTATTATATCTGATATAAACTAAAAGTGCAGAGAGGGTCATTGCACAAGCATCATGTTGCTTAAACAATGGACCAGGCATATTTCTGCACCCCTTATGCTGTTGTATGTGAACTGGAAGTGGAATTCTATAGTGAATAGTTAACATTACCTTCAGTTCCGGCATGTTGACTATGAGAGCTAAAGGGATTTTAACATCAGGGTCGTTGGTGTAGTCCATTGGAACCAAATGTGGAGCCAGCTCGTGGTATCTTCCATGCAAGCTGCAATGCAGAAAAAAGTGAAAACTGGTTACTCCAGTTCATCGGTATTCCTCTGACTTCTTCTTAGATCATCTTTTGAATCAGACCTCATCAGTTTTATTCATAAAATGAGAATAAAACAATATGGCTCATTTGAAATGTAGTAGAGAAAACCACAGTACTGTGTGATGGTATTTTAAATCTACTGATTTACTGAGAAAGAAGATACAGCACAGCATGAGTCAAATATTTTAGTATTATAATTTTAGCATAATTTTATAGTTTTTAGCAATATTTTGAGTTAGATTTTATTTTTATATTATCTGTTTTCACTTTAATTTTAGTTAAAGTTTTATTAATTTTGTGTTTTTGTCATTTTATTAGTTTTGTTTTTTTAAACATGTTGTAGTTTTTATAAATTTTTATTTATTAGTTTTAATTTATGTAGTTTTAGTTATTTTAATACTTCAAGTGAAAATGAGAAATGCTGTCTTGGCAAATAGTTAAATAACTTATATATATATAATTTTATTTCACGTTTATTTCATGTTTATTTTATTTTAAGTAACAGATTTTTTTTATGGTTTTAATTTTAGTTAACTATTATAACCCTAGTTAAATATCAAGTTAAGATGAAATATTTGGGGAGGAATTATAAACTATTAATACAAAAGAAAAACAAAAAGAAAAACAAAATTAACCAAAACAAAAACAACATGAAACGATTAGTAAAAACAAATAAACAACAACAGAAAATGTTGTTTGGTGATGCAATGACAAAACAAAAACCCATTTATTAAACCCATTTATTGTTTTGTTTCCTTGTTGACAGCAAAGCATAATAAAAAATAAAAAAAACAAGTTGCAAGAAACAATATTTATTTTTTATCAGCACTGGTTTATATTTAATCCCTAAATCATCTCAATGGATAAAACTAAATGCGTTTCACAAATAAATGCATGTAATAAATGCTTTAAAAAGTCAATTGTTAATCACACTATCCCATCATAATTAAGCAATCAGCATAAGAGGATTTAGTAATGCATTTTTCTTCAAGGCCAGTTTGTCTATTTGTTTTGCACATTCTGGAGGCTTGCCAGCCAACGGTGAACTGATGACTCATTCATTCTGAGCATGCCAACAAGACAGGGAAGTGGACACTGTAATTGGCCTTTGCAGCAGTAATAAAAAAAATAAATAAATAAAACTTGCACAGAGATGATATCAGATATTCAGTAAAAATCAGGACCGCAGGGACACACAACGATATAGAAAGCTGATGAAGCTTTGTGGAGCAAAGAAAACAATTAATAATTTGCACTGATAGTCAAAAAAAATGTATCATCTTATTTTGTTGGCTTAAGACAAAGCAAAACAAAAACAAAGTAGAAACAATATTAAACAAAAGACAAGAACAATAAAAAACAAACAAACAATCTGAAGCAAAAATCTAAATAGTGCATAAGAAACAAACAAACCAGGAAACAAAACAGGATAAAGGGACGCTAATATCACAGTATACTGCTACAAGAAACAAAATCTCGAAAAAGATAAAAGCTCTCCACTGCAATGTTTGATTAAGTAAACATAGACTGCTAAAGCAACCTATTGCAAGAACGAGAGAAGCGCGTCTCCATTCATGACTATGAAAAATGCACCCCTAACATGCCAATATGACACTTCTGATTGTTTTCCAACACCAGTAAATATGAAATGTTAAACCAATATTATACTTAATATGAAACACTACTTTGCACTACACTGAGGTGATTAAACATGTGATTCAGTGTGATCAGTGATTGCTTAAGCTCGCTGAAGTCAATAAAAAACCCATACAACTGCAGCCCATTATATTT
Source organism: Sinocyclocheilus grahami (assembly GCF_001515645.1). Classification (NCBI taxonomy): domain Eukaryota; kingdom Metazoa; phylum Chordata; class Actinopteri; order Cypriniformes; family Cyprinidae; genus Sinocyclocheilus; species Sinocyclocheilus grahami. The sequence goes on along the minus strand of NW_015505210.1, from coordinate 36,993 downwards.
ATATTATGACACGTTATAATATGTTTTCAGACAAAAAGCTTTGCTAGACATGTTATTAGCAGAGGCTGTGGAAATATTTCTGGTATTGACAATTGTACAGTACATACTGTATCTTGTACCAGCCGTAGTTACAAGAAAGGAGACAAATCTCATGTTGCACCACAGGCATCCAATCAGGATGCAAGGAAATACAAGCCAATCCATAACGATTGCCGATAACGCTACGCTAACCTTGCATAACAGCCTGGCGGATTGTGTGGGTACATGTGGGGAACAGGAGAAACAGAGTGTTTTATGAAGGTGATAAAGTACAAGACTCTATTAGGTTTGCCAGTGATTGTCCATTTTGTTTCTCGTGCTCCACTGGCCCTGTTATCAAAACCAATCTCAGTGCCATTGCAGAGGGACAATCCATCCACATGAATCAAACCGGGCTCACACATCTTATGTAAGAGCTAAAAGTACTTACGAAACACTGGATGGCAGCTTGGCACTATAGAAATGAAAAACAACATCACTGAAAGAGCTGTCGGAAGTTGGAGTTCTTATGCAAATAAGGTTTGCAAGCTGTGGTAGACATAATTCAGATAAGTTGTGCATTATATACGTGAGTGCACCATAAAGAAAGTACATGACTAATACCTCAAATAATGTGGCTTGGTGAGGAGAGATTCATGCTATTACAACCACATAGCATCCACATAGCAACACGCCTAACCACTCAAAACACCTCAGCAACCACATAGCTTTGCACTAAAACACTTAGGACACCTTAACAACACAGAAACACCCTAAACCATTCAGAATAACTTAGATAACTTATAACAACACTCCAAACCACTCAAGACTCCTTAGCAACCACACAGCAACGCTCTTTAGATCACCTTAGATGTCACATAAGAACACACTAAAACACCCAGAACACCTTGACAACCACACAGCAACATGCTAAACCATTCAAAACACATTGACAACAATATAGCAACTAAGAATACATCAGCAACCACATAGTAACACACTAAAACACTCAGAAGACCTTAGCAACCACACAGCAACACTCTAAACCATTCAGAACACTTTAGATACTGCATAGCAACACTCTAAACCACTCAGAACACCTTAGATACTACAAAGCAACACTCTAAACCATTCGGAACACATTAAATACTGCATAGCAACACTCTAAACCACTCAGAACACCTTAGATACTGCATAGCAACTGATCAAATGCACATTATTATTCTTCCACTCGGAAGACCTTAGCTACTGCAAAACAACACTCTAAACAACTCGGAACACCTTAGCTACTGCATAGCAACACTCTAAACCATTCGGAACACATTAAATACTGCATAGCAACACTCTAAACCATTCAGAACACCTTAGATACTGCATAGCAACACTCTAAACCACTCAGAACACCTTAGATACTGCATATCAACACTCTAAACCACTCAGAACACCTTAGAAACCTCACAGTGACACTCTAAACCATTCGGAACACATTAAATACTGCATAGCAACAATCTAGTCTAAACCAATCAGAACACCTTAGTAACCACACAGCAATACTCAAACCATTCAAAACATCTTAGCAACCAACATGCAAAAACACTCAAAACACCTTTGTGACCACATGGCAATGCCCTAGCAACCACTTAGCACAAGCGCTAGTCAGAGAGTCAGAGTCATTTGAGTCTCATTGTCAGAGAGAGACAGGTATTATATTTTATTTGACTTGACCAGCAGTAGCTGTATGGTATCCAGAGACACATGTGTTTAACGCCAACAAGCTAATTTTTATGTGGAATGTGTTGCAGTTTATTCAAAGCATCCTGGTGCATTAAAGCACCCAGTGAATTGGTAATGAAAGCAGAGGGTTACAAAGCTCTCTGGGGACATGAGATAAAAGCCAGTAATGGTTCATTGCCGAAGAATAAGCCGAAGAGCCTATAATGGCCATTAGAAAGTAATGCATTAAACATCTCATTAACCCCTTTCATGGATGCAGCCTCTATGTCATGCTTCAGCCCAGTTAATAAACACATAGATTTTTTCAACCCACCACATGCAACACATACATGAGAAGTCTCCACAGATATGGAGCTTCGAGAGAACTCATTGTAGTTTCTCTGATTGCAGTTTAGAAGGGCAACAACTTGTCAACACCTTGGCTATGTGTGATAATGATCAGGTCACTTGATATGTTGATATGACAGGAGGATGTTTCTTCGCCTAAGGGCACCTACACATCACGGTGAGGCTTGTTCACTGTCACATGACCCATCATGAGTCACCAGGGGACCTTAGGATGGGTTTCATTATGATAACTGAGGCTTTTCATTATTAGATGGGTATTACAGCCACAAAGAAAAAAACAACAACAGGAAGACCAACAGGAAGACCTTCACCAGCTGCTCATGTGATCTTAGCAAAATACTTTTAGAGAAGCAATTCTGGGTACTGGGTAATATCATAACTAATAGGAAAGTAAGTAAGTTCTGAAACTCTGAAAAAGTGTTTGTAAGAAACAAATCCATTAAGACATTCAAGTCCATAATCCATAATAACGCTTCATACAGTGAAAAAGTCCATCCGCTGTTGTTCTTTCACATCAAAATCCACTGACATATTTGTTTAGAACGGTTTTGGACTGCTTTTACTTGTAAACTACTTGATCTGTGCATATTTCTCTCCTGATTCAGATAAGACAACTTTTTCACTGGAGATATTTCTGGATGAACTATTCCTTTAAATTTATGGTAAACAGAATTAGTAAATAGAAATATTAGTAAATGTTGTATAATTTTAAATGTTGGGTACAGTTCAGATGATTGAGACATCTTGTTAACAGTTTATATATACTGTATATACACCTCAAAAAAGCAACAAATCATCAAATGTAATGGAGCGTAGCGTTAGTTCTGGCAGGTCACGTTAGTCAAGCTCGCATCAGCTAGCACTCAGCTGATCCACGTCTACCTATAGGAATATGACCCCAATCATAATTCCCTTTATAAGATCCTTTCAGTCATTATTCAGCAGCTATCGCTTTGCTCAGGAGCTAATCACCCACCTCCATCCCCAGCTCCTCCTCTCGTACAGTCAGGACTTGGCATTGGATATTTCTTCTTGAGTCAGACCACTGACTTATGTTGATATATAAAATAATCACTTAGAACATGGATGATATCGGCTACATTAATCATTCATGTTGGTTCTGTTCAGTTTACCCTAGGGGGGTTATTTATGCTCTCCCTGCTCCTATCCATGCTAGGCTGCATGGATGGGCAGGGAGTGTTGCCCAGAACAGAACCATACCCCCAACCTAAAATGTATGCTAATTGTAAGTTATCTTTGACAATAGTGGTCCTGACAGAATTCTATTTGTGAAAAATCTACCTAATCTATCTTATTCTATAGTTTTTTTAAAGCCTGCAATGCACGTTTTTAAAGACTGCATTATAGAAAAGCATCCCCATAAATGTTTATCAGAATGATAATAAAATCGTATTTAACTGTCGCTACATCCACAACCAGGGACTCAGACAGACATGGAAAAGAAAAACAGCAGTAAATCATTCGTACATGATGCAGCGCAGCATCCTAAATCATATCTAATATAATCATATCAAACATCATGAGGGGTCATTGGCCAATCTAGCAATCTCACATCACACAAAATGCCCCAAAAAGGCCACTGAATTGAACATAATACACTCTAAGTTGAAGTGAGAGTGATGTAATTAGCGTAGCCTGATAGTTTGGTGAAAGATGGTGATGATACTGGAATAGAAGGTCGAATGGATTGGGTAATGAAAGCTTTAAACATGCAAGGAACATCAAGAGAAACTTCGTAGTTGGGACAAGTGGCATAGAGTTGCTGATGATTAAAGATAACCCATATTTCCCATAATCAATATGTCATAGCCAGTCATTTAAACATCAAAACACTGATACTTTCATACCAACTCCATCAAATCTAAAAGCTGAATCACTGAGAGGAAAACACAGCAAAGTACGAAGATACCTACTGAATTTCCTATACAGTATTATGACAGCCAGAAAATGCAAGTTGTATATACAGCATTGGAAATGTCCTGGTCGTGAGTCAGACTGGGGAAAGTACACTAGCTACAGCTCAGCCAATCAGAGCCTGTTGTTGGGCTTCTGTATTACCGTAATTTGGTCGTTTGACTGTAAGCTGACACTGTACCCCTTTCTCCTCTATCTGCTTTTAATTTCTTAAAGTAGACACTTGATCTTCAAACGACAGCGATTAACAGCATATCCTGAAACTCGAGAGCAATGTCAATCCTATTAGAACAGAAAGCAGGTCATTTGTTTTATTTATACCTAATGCACATAGGGAATGGACAACAGCCAGGTCGAATAACAAACACAAGGCTTTATTTCTTTATGTTATCATGGATAGGAATGAACCAGACCTGATGTGACACTTTGCAAGTCTGTGCCTAATCAAGAGATTGGGTTCCAGGTCTTTCGTAAGGTTTGAAAAGCGATCCTACGCCATGAGAGAAGCGCGGGTAACAGTGTTTACACAGAAAGTCTCAGTTTCAAGCAATCAAAGAACATTCTAGAAGCATTTTAGGAACACAAAGCTCATTTATCGTTCTCAAAACTGTAAGAACCGGTTATAGCAATGCAATTCAGATCTTGTTAGTATGTGTAGGTATTTCAACACACGTTGTCTCGTGACGATTCGGAATTATTTCACTTTTGGCAAATTGAACTCAAATGGAAATCTTATTTATAAATTTTTTAACAATCTGCTCACGCCCCAACTGACAGTTAGGTTTAGGGCTTAAACTTCAAAATTAATTTTTATATAAATCATACATATTTGTATAAATCGAATTGTAAAAATTCACACAAAATTGCTAATACATAAAATAATTTCTTTTCTCATAAGATCAGGTTTGGATTTCTTACGTGTTCTAGTAAATGAGCATCTCAATGCAAACCCAATGCAAAAGTTTCTTTGAGTAGTAAATAAATTTTTATGAGATGACGAAATTGTAGAAAAATGTATGACCCAAACTTAACCATGAATGAAACGGAGAAGGGGGGGAAAATAATTAATACAATTTGGATGTTTCTGTATGATCTAAGTTCTACATTATCATATGACTTTGAAATCTTGTACAAATATATAAAAATTCACATATATAGATTTTATTGTATTTGTGATAAATAAGATTAGATGTTTAATGCCATCACACTCATTCAACACAGTTTATGCACTTAACTAATTTGACATGATAAGCATTAAATCTGGAAAGTTTCTAGAAAATGTCTCAATTTCTTCAATTCCAGTTCCAATCAGTCATCAGAGGATTCAAAAAGATTTTTACAGCTCTAAAGTATATATTTACATTGTGGACTATGTTAATATTGTACATATTAGTGTCAAACAAATAAAAATGCATATGTGATGCCACTTTATGCACATATAGCTATAAAAAATTGATTTCTGCATGTGTAGAATGCCGTTTTAATGCGAGATGCTGCAAAAGATGTGAGACGCAAGCGCAATGGACAAACACGTCCATCTAGCATATGTTTACTGTTTTAAAAACATTGGAAAAGAAGCGCAATGGAAGACAAAAACATGTTCTGTGTGAACAGTCTCTAATTGTAATTCAGATCATGCTACAGTTGCTGCAACTTATGACCAATAATTCCATTCGATACAAATTCAGCGGCCATGGTGACATAAAACCTGCCCCATAAACAACATGATAAGACTATTTAATAGTAAAAGAAATATATCATATTTGATTGATGCACATTGTAACTATGATGTGTGTGCTCACTGCAGTCGCTGTGCAATGAAGCATTTTAATCTACTGTTTAACTATCCTGTTGCCATTGTTTTCTTTGTTTATATGCAAAATAATTATAATTACATATTATTTAACAAGATAAACAAAGATTTATATATGCTATATATTATTTTATTCAAAAACGATCAGAACTTACAAGATATGTACACAAAATTCTGGTTTTGGAGGGCAGCCATGTTGTCTAATTGAGGCTGGCAGAGAAATTGAGTGATGGACTCTAGTTTTAGCCTGAAGCTCATGCTGATTAATTGTATGAACAAACCTTTCTGATTGAAAGCCGATTAGTACAGCTACAATGATCGCTGCTGCAGTAGGCCAATAGAACAGTGCTATGTATATACCAACGGCTTACAACCGAGGCAATGTCGTGTTGGTGGCTAAAGACAATTACACGCTTTGTTGCGTGCTGCATGGCCTGTCAGGGAGAGATTCTGATAGAGCCACAAAAAAGCAAGAAAGAAATCACATTGTTGCAGACAGAGCGAGACTGTAAATCACGGCTGGATGGGATGTAATCGCTCTCTCCCTTGTTTAGCAGGACAAATGATTCTCGCCAAAGAACACTGGCTTCTGATTCAAAACTCTTCCTGAGGGTTGGGTTGTTGGTAGAAAACAGGATATCATATGCTATTAATCAAATATGTATTTTGAGAACTCTTTAAAAGAGATCATTAAAAATGATTTTACTTAATATGTATACTATGTATTTTTATGTTTGCTATCACATGTTAGATTAGCTACATGCTAATATCAAACAGCTGAAATCAATCGTGAGCCGAATACTGAAAAATGCCAATAACATGTTCAATCTCATTCAAAATGGACTATTTTAACAAATATTTTTATGAATAACACACTGTTAGCTTAGATCTGTTTATATAGAGCGTTCCAAACAACCAAATCAAGAAAAAAGTTGGCAATAGTTACATTTGATTTAATACTGAAAAATATTGCAAAGATAAAAAGTTCAATCTTGTTAAAAATGGTCTATTTTAACCAATATTTGTGTACCATGTATTTGTACTATGTACATGCTTGCTATAGAATCACACTGTTAGCTTAGCTACATGCTAATGTCAAACAGTTAAAATAAGTTGTGAGCTGAATCTACATATATATGATCTATATATTATTCAGTACTGAAAAGTAGCAATAAAAAGTTCAATCTCATTAAAAATGTCATTAAAATCCCAATGTTAGCGTAGCTACATGCTAATTCAAACAGAAATCAATCATGAGTTGCTGCCTATGTAGAACTGAACATAACTAAAATATAATTACATTTAACACATATTTGATTTATATTTTTATTCAAGACTGAAAACTAGCGACAAAAAGTTCAATCTGATTAAAAACGGACAATTTTACCCAATATTCGCAGGTAACACACTGTTAGCTTAGCGAAATTTGTGTTTTATATGAATTGTGCATTTGATATAATAATTTGTTCCCTCGTTTTAAGTAAATCGTGCGCACTAATAATATGTTTTATATGGAATTACTTTTGTGCCAATTTTTGCTGAAATTCGCTATGGTTTATTTGCTCTGCCTTAGGATTGCAAGTGTCCTGGGACAGGTGAGGGAGTGAGTGGTGAGCTGGTGGAGCTACTCAGGGAAGATAGCAAACTCCAGAGAGAGACAGAGGAGAGAAGAGCACGGGAGAGCAGGGAGAGAATGGGGGGACTGTTTTCTCTTCTTGAGAGAATGCTTAACAAATACATTATTTATTAGCCATTCTCTATTAGGCAAGAGAAAGCAGTGGAAAAAATGGGTACATTACAGTTTTTCAATATTTTTTTTAAATGTCACATTGTCAATGAAACAACAGTTTCTGTAGTTTATTTTTGTGATGAAAGTTCAAAATGAAATTAATAAGTTGTATACATTATTCATTTTTGTAGTGTAATTTATTTGTTTATTTGTGCCTGAGTACTTTCTGTACATTTTGTATTTTTGTAATGACGTCATCACGCCGGATCTGGGTCAGCGCCGGTGCCGCCACACGCTCGCGTCATGATACTGTCATGAACGCGCGTCCAAAGTGACGCAGCAGAGACGAAAATGTGGAATAAAGTCGTTATTTTTGTTTTCTTTGCGCAAAAAAGCATTCTCGTAGCTTCGTAACTTTACAGTTGAACCACTGATGTCACACGGACTACTTTGTCGATCATCTTGGTACTTTTCTGGACCTTGAACGTGGTAGTTACCTTGCTGTCTATGGGAGGGTCAGAGAGCCCTCAGATTTCATCAAAAATATCTTAAATTGTGTTCCGAAGATGAACAAAGATCTTACGGGTTTGGAACAACACAAGGGTGAGTAATTAAAGACAGAATTTTCATTTTTGAATGAACTAACCCTTTAACTTTGGGACACTATGAGAGAATTGTGCCAGAATGGCGAGCGAAAATGAAAACTCTGGAAGTGCATTTGTAAGCACAGATCAGCAAAAGAAAGAGAAAACAGTTAGCAAAACATGCAGTGTATTAAAAAACGAAGTCAAAGATTATTTATTTAGGTATTTATTTAGTTTCAAAGACATTTTATTCAGTTTAAATTTGTATTTTAATTTTCTTGAAAAATAACATTTATTTTTATTGGCACAAAAGTAATTCCATAGTTCTACTTCCTGTCTACTTCCTCATAAACCTGTTGCTGCTGTTATATTTTGTTATGGACAGAGACACTTTAATTGGGTTTTATTTTTGAGTTGGGAATGAGTTATAGAGACATTCTCAAAAGCCATGCAGCGTTGCATGAAATCATTTTAAGTTAGAGGCATATACATCGGTTTATGAGAATACAGACAGGAAGTAGAACGAATTATTATTTTGTGCACATGATCTACTTAAAATGAGTGCACAAATTATTATATTGAGCGTAAATCGTGTTAGTAAATAATTAGTCAATAGTAAATTGTGCGCACAATTTAGTAAAACGAGGGAGCGAATTAGTAAATCATGTACACAATTAACTTTTTTTCCCCCCCTGCATGTCATGTGCGGGGCTCCATATGTTCCAGATGACAAAGTCGAGAAAAAAGTGGACTACCCAAGTTTTATCCAATATCTGTCTTGCTGCTGATGTGAAGTCTTCCAAATCACTCACTTATGAGGTTCCTTAGAAGGCAGCTGCCTATGTAGACAGCAAGGTAGGCTTTGGAACAGAGCTTTAGATTTGAGTTTAAATTTGCATAAATGGTGGCTCACATAAAGTACAATTCCCATAAAAAGAACCTTTATAATGGTCAGGTTCTCTTTATTAGATCTCAGGTCTCATCTGAGCAACCGTATGAATTTCACTCAAACAAATGGTGCACTGCCTGTGAATGGAATACTAATGAAGCCAGCGGAGTGTTAAAAGCAGACTGGCCTGTATGAATGAGCATGGATGAATATCACTGGAGCTGAACTGCTGACAGGGGGAAAATGAGTTGTATGAATGGGGCGAGAGAGATTTATAGATCTTAGACAAGGTTAGTAAGTGGAGTGCAGCAAAGTTGAATGAACTGGTAGAACACACAAAACCATAACACAATAGCTGCAAAAGGGATAGTTCGCTAAACGATTATGCCCACACTGATCATGAAAGAGTTTTCATATTCATATTGGACTTTCAATTAACACATTATACCATGTTTAAATTAATTTTGCTGAATTCTACAGAATTATTTACCAAAATAAGCTCAGAAAATGCTAAAAAAGTCTATACTCACCGAAGAATTTCCTTGCGGGTAAAGAAGGTGCAGTCCTAAGACGAAAAAGAAAAGAAAATTACTTCTCTGAACACACATAAAGCATAACTGACATTTTATAATACAATGTTCAATAAATTAATTTTAACAACATCTGACTTAAACCCCAAGCATAATTTCTAAAACAAATGTTAATTTTGGTTAAAGTTTTTTTTTTTTAATTTTAAGGTGTTCTTGTTACAGTCTAATTATATATTTAAGTACTGAGTAATATTAATTAACTACATGTACATCTACATGTAGGGTTAGGATTAGGGTTTGGCGTAGGGTTGCATGTAATTATGCTTAATTAATTGTTATTATAATAGTAAGTACATGTAACATGCATAACAAGGACACCTTAAAATAAAGTGCTACCTTAATTTTTTTTTAAGCAAACTTACCTATTTTAGTGATATCTGACAGGAGTTTTGGCTTAATTTAGGACAATTTGGCTTAATGTTGAAAAAAAAAAACAGATTTGGGGTCAGTCTGATTTATTTTTTTTATGTCCACAGGAAAAAAAAGGGGGAAATTATTTTTAAATTTGCACTACCATTCAAAGGTTGAGGGTAGGTAAGATATTTCTAAGGCTTTTTGAGACTCTTATGCTCACTAACGCTGCATTTATTTGATCAAAAATACAGTAAAAGCAGTAATACTGTGAAATATTACAATTTAAATGATTTGACCATTTTCTATTTTAATATAATAATTTTTTTTATTAAATTTATTCAGAAGACATTACTCCAGTATTCAGTGTCACGTAATCCTTGAGAAATTATTATTCTAATATGGGGATTTGCTGCTCAAGAAACATTTCTTATTATTATCAATGATGAAAACAGTTGCACTGCTTCCTATATTTTTTGTGGAAACTGTGATACATTTTTTTAGGATTCTTTGATGAACAGAAAAGAACAGCATTTATTTGAAATAAAATAATCTCTGAAATCTTTTGTAATATTATATATACATCTTTACTGTCACTTTTGTTTAATTTAAAGTGTCCTTGTTGAATTAAAGTCTTAATTTCTTACTTTCAAATTCTTAATAAATTAAGAATGAGATAAATTATAATCTTACTGACCCAAACTTAGAAAAAAGGTAGTGTAAAGCACATTTGAGTTATTCTATTTTACATTCTAAGAATAATAAAAGCACAGGAAATAATGTGTCGGTGAACCAATTCATGTTTACTTGTTAGGGCACATCTCTGACATGTTAAGCAACAGTTTTACATTCACACTGCATGACTGCACGTGGATCAACACCTGAGCTCCTTGACAGCTTTTTGTATTAGCACACAATGCCTCTTAGGTTTCACTGTGTTTGATAAGTGTTACCAGTCACAAAAAACAACACGCCAAATGAGGCCTGGCAAAATGACCGCAGGAAACAACAACAGCTGTCGGCCCACTGTAGCACGAATCGCCTAAAAACCCATTATAATACTGTTCCCAGATCTGTGGCTCCTTTCTTACCTCTCTGCACTCACTGTAGCGGTGCCAACCTGAGCCGATGGTTTTATTAAGTAATGATTAAGCTCTCTTTTATGATGTTTACCCAAACACCCAGCCAGCTATATGCTAAAAAAAGCCCATCCCCCAAATCAGAGGAGCAGCTCGGAAGACCGTTCTGTGATTTACGCGCACTAGCCTTTGAGTACTGTTAATTGCTCATTAATTTGAAATATTGAGGCTTGAATCTGTGAAATGTGAGGTAAGGCCACAGCTGTGAGTTATTAGCACAAAGGATAGACGACCCGGTATTAAAAATTATTACCAGAAACGTAAGCCCACATATCTAATAATGACATTACATGCCCGGAGAAAGAAATGGCTTCTTCATAACTTCTTATAATCACGTCATAGAGACATAATATAAAGGTACGAGAGCAGCTGGCATTTACTAAAATACTTCTCACTGCTGTGTTGCGTTGTTACAAATCAAAAGTACTTAATAGTCCTGCACACTACAAATATTTGTATGGCCATATTTTATGGTACTTCTATGGTTGATTTCTTTCAATTTTGGTAGGGGTGGAAAGAAACTATGTCACCACTGCGATGATTGAATCTTCAGCCTCACGGGAAAATAAATCATATTTTGCTTGAGTTATGAATGTGAATTTGCAGTCTGTATTGAACAGGATGGAATAAAAAGACTGTACTCTGAAATAATGGTACGAAACATCCTTGTATTAGAGTTGTCCTGGCAGGCTGCATGCAAAAACAAAAATACAACGTGATCAGTATATTCTGATTGACAAACAAATGACTCTTATGAACCAGTTCTCAAAAACAGACAAAGCAACCATAGTAGTCTGATTCACAAACAAATTACACTATTAAAGCAGACACTTTTTAGTAATCAGTAACATACATCGCGGCCAGTGTATTCTGAGTCACGAACAAATGGCACTTTTGAGACAGTTCTTTTTAGTGAATCAGAAACACGATATATTTTGATTCCTGAACAAACGACTCTGATGAACCAGTTCTTTTTAGTAAACCGAAAACATCCAGCAGGACCAGTGTATTCCAATTCATGAACAAACAACTCTAAAGAACCAGCTTATTTTCAGTAAAATGAAAAACTATAGCTACAGCAAGACCAGTGTAACCAATTTCTGAAATTAACAATTCTTATGAGCTGGTTCTTTTAATTATTAAATCACGAAAAGATGAGCTTGAATCCATTTGAAGCACTGTACTGTATAATTACAGAATTAGTTAAGAGAATTTCTTTGATATGTAAAAAACAAATTGAACATATAACTGAAATATACCAAAAATAATTCTGAACTGAATCAAATTAAAATTTTAGTAAACCGAAAACATCCAGCAGGACCAGTGTATTCCAATTCATGAACAAACAACTCTAAAGAACCAGCTTATTTTCAGTAAAATGAAAAACTATAGCTACAGCAAGACCAGTGTAACCAATTTCTGAAATTAACAATTCTTATGAGCTGGTTCTTTTAATTATTAAATCACGAAAAGATGAGCTTGAATCCATTTGAAGCACTGTACTGTATAATTACAGAATTAGTTAAGAGAATTTCTTTGATATGTAAAAAAAAAATTGAACATATAACTGAAATATACCAAAAATAATTCTGAACTGAATCAAATTAAAACGGGAAACTATGACTAAATTCAAATTTTTGTATGAACTATATATTAAGACATAGTGGCAAACCCTAATAAATACTTTTTCCGAGGCACATTTTGTTTGCCTTAAAAAGGTATCTAAATTTTCTACAATATTCTGCCCAGGGCCGTGCACAGACCTTTTGAGGGCCATGTGCTGAAACTGAAAAAGGGCACCCTCCCTTTTTTTACTGGTCACATCTTAATGATAAGCGGAGAGTATAGAATACTACATTCAAAAATTAGCTAGCTAGCAAATACATGCATATTAACATCGTAAACATTAACCATGCTGTGAGTGTGACCATATATAATATGATTAAATGTGAATACATTAAGTGAATCAGCAGATAGCCATCATAAATCAAAGAGGAATTTTCTTAGAAATATATTTTACCTAGCCGACGAGGAACACTCAGTCGCTTTGTGTCAAACTCAAATGCAGTTATGGCCGGGCTTTTGACCAGCGAATGTGTGTGCAAATGTGCAACTTGTCCATCATTAAAACGGCAGCATCACATTACGTTTTGATCAACAGGTTACAAAGTTTGTTGTAGCTATATGGGC
>NW_015505210.1:9817-20988 GCF_001515645.1 Sinocyclocheilus grahami | reverse complement strand
ATAATATGATTAAATGTTAATAAATTAAGTGAATCAGCAGATAGCCATCATAAATCAAAGAGGAATTTTCTTAGAAATATATTTTACCTAGCCGACGAGGAACACTCAGTCGCTTTGTGTCAAACTCAAATGCAGTTATGGCCGGGCTTTTGACCAGCGAATGTGTGTGCAAATGTGCAACTTGTCCATCATTAAAACGGCAGCATCACATTACGTTTTGATCAACAGGTTACAAAGTTTGTTGTAGCTATATGGGCACTCAGTTTTTCCTGTTGTAAAATACGTTTGGCCAAAATGTCATTTTATAAAAGATGAAATGCTACTGTATGCACAGGCTATTTAAGTGTAGGCTATTGGCTATGACTAATTTAGATGGCAAATGCCCTCTCTCCGCAGGTCCGGTCTCAGACCTCAAATGCATAAAACATGAGCCTTAGACATACTAGTGTTCCTTGTGTAAAGACAACGCTGTACTTATACAAACAAGAAGATATTTATTTACCCTTGCAAGACGTTCAGCTGATCTGCTGAACTTCAGTTCACTGCACTCAGTCAGTCAAGACAGGGGGTGGAGTTATGAGCTTTGACTGACAGTTTGAGCGGATCCAACAAGATTGAGTCACAGACTCTTTTTAATACCTTTCATTCGCTAAATATATTTGTAAAACAGACCGACAGACGTAAAGGGTGACCAATAGCATTGATTTATTGAAGAATAAAAAAAGGGCACTTCGGAGTGTAAGGACAAAAAGGGCATGTGCTCTGCACAGGTTGAGCCCTACCTGTGCACGTGCCTGATTCTGCCCCAATAGCCTGATTCTGTTTTACAGCACGATGAATGAGTTGATAAGACTTGGCTGCTGTAAGGAATGAGTCCACCAGCCAAATGGCCAAGCTCCACTGATCCAGGTAGTACAACCCAGTGATTAAAGAGCACAAGGAGCGGCGGCCATTGTTGCTAACAGTCATTGATCTTCATAATGCACTTTGTTGACTGGCAAGTGGGAAACTCAGAAGCCTACTATTCAAATTTCATTAATATCTGACTCAATAAACCATTCACATCACATACTGTATCTATTCCCATATATATATATATATATATTAAAACAGGATTATAAAGCTAGAAGGAAGCTATCAGAAAGTACAACAGCTGACTAATCACAATGAGGTTTCTGAGTATCTGCTTAGACTGGTATTAATATTTAAGTCTCACTGGGTCCTTAGACTGAGATGATATTTCGCCAAAGCATGACAGACTGCTGTTACGGAAGACAAAAGCAAGACCTTCTCACATGTTCTCATCTCATATGATCAGGTGTCCTCAGATATGACTCCGTGCTCAGACCTTAGGATTCACACAGCGAGCAAATAATATATACAAAGTCGCTTGTATGCCGCAGGCAATATATATATAGAGAGAGAGAGAGAGAAAGAGAGAGAGAGAGAGAGAGAGAGAGAGAGAGAGAGAGAGCAGTAGCCTATATAAGCAGTTTTCTGTAAGAATGCACCTTGACTATGAAGAAAGAAAGAAAGTCAAAAACCACACATCTGTTCATTCTTTAACCCAAAACTTGATTTTGTTGCTTCTTCATTTTCGTCTGTAAATAACGCGGAGAACTAGAGAGTCTCTTACCTGATAGGCATCTAGCTGTTCATCAGTAAATATCGTTTGCTTATTACCCATCTTAGTCGAGTTATTTTCCTATCGTGCAGATGCATCACATTGGTCTTCTCTGTTCTAGGCATTTATGTCCACGGGTTGGCCAGCCGAGAAAATTGGGAGGCAGCATGAAATTTCAGTCGTTCCAGAAGTAGCCTATGCCTGTTGGTGGTAAAGGCGACACTCTCCATAAATACTTTAACAGCTCAAGAAACGTTACACTTGTTTGTCGCTCATATACTCGCACACATACTCGTCCTGTCGCTGTTCGCTCTCACTGACTGAATTGTCAATGAAAACGATTCTAGAACAGATTTTAACACTTCACAGCGCCAGGGGGCAGCATTGAACACATTGAAAACAGGATAGACTATTTCATTTTAATATACTATTTAATTTTTTATAATAGCCTAGCATTATTATTTAAATTATTTTTGCGGTAATTACTCATAAACACTAAAAATTTTAAACAAATACAACTTCTAAAATATAAATGTTAAGATAAATGCTAACTTTTTTCCACTCTAAAGAGCAATATAAAGAACATTTAAGATCATTTGTAAGATAATTTAAGAAGAGAGAGAGAGAGAGCGAGAGATAAATAGATAGATAGATGGATAGATGGATAGATAGATGATAGATAGATAGATAGATAGATTATTATATCGGTAAAACGGTCTCCTTTTTAGGGCATAACTATCGCTTGTTGCTCCGTACTTTGGTTCATTAAACACACGCTTTGGTTCCGTTGATTAAACCAACTGTTGTCTGCGATAACTTTTAGTGTATCCACGTAATCTCAGCTATTTTAATTTAGTTTGCAAAACTCCTTCAAGTGGGGGCTGTGCGTGTTGCCATTTTTGAAAAGATTTGTATTATCCAAGGTAATTGAGTTAGGTGGTAAGATTGTTGTTTTTTGTGTAATTCTGCACCTTTTTAGAAGAGCAGATTATAAGAAACCAATCCCATAACAGTGTTGTTGTTTTATTATTATTATATGTATACTATTGTAGTTTCTATTAATATTTTGAATTGGCTTTTATTTTTTATGTTTAGTTTTCATTTAATTTCAATATTAGTTCATTTTTAGTCATTTTGTTATTTGCTTTAGTAAATTTTTTTTAAATTTTACTATTTAGGTTTAATTATTTTTTATTATAATTATTATTTCATTTCAGTTTTAGTTTTAATTTCTTTTTAGTTAGTAATTTTAGTGCTTTAACTTCTTTTAAATTAGTAGCCAGAGCAACATTTCTTATTTTTGTTAGTTTTTCATCTTTTTTAAAAAGTATTATTTCAGCTTTTTTCAATTAGCAACCAAAAACATTTTTTAAACAGTTTTAGTTTTTTATAACGATATTAACCTTGCCCCATAAAGCATTGTTTTTGAGAGTTTAAAATAATATCACTGGCATGTTTTAACATATTTTATGGACAAAATGTTTGTCAAAGGTTCTCACAAATGATTTATAAATAAAGTATATATTGTTTAATAATATTATTTAGATTTTTTTATTTTAAAAAATGCAGGGTTTTTGCATTAGTACTAGTCTGTAGTAATTATAACTGAATTTTTTTTTTTTTTTTTTTTACAATTTCTTCTACATAAAAAAAATAAATCAGCCCACTAAAGTAAAAATGTACATTATTTGCTGTTATTATTACATTTTTAAATATAAATTTAAATTGGTCCCAAAGTTACAATCTGCATTAATTAGTTAATTTATTTATTTAGTTAATTAGTTTATTTATTTTACTTTATTAAAGTAAAAAAAAAGAAGAAGAAACAACAAATATGGAAGGACACAAAGATGTTGTTATAATATAATGATAAAAATGTTTGAATAAAAAAAGAATATTTGCTGGCCATTCAATTAAACCAAGAAAATTCAAGAAAAGCGACACATAAAGCGTGATTAATACTGTAATCACCATTTGAACCTTTGAACCACATTTATAATCTCCCCACAGAAAATACTGAACAGACCAGAAAGAACTTTAATACTCTACAGACTCACTCAATCAAAAAACTGCTGCTTAAATTGTAATCACACACTTTCTCCTCATATTCCAGAAACAGAATGTGCAAAGATCACCACTGTGCTTCTGAAGTCCCGCACCGGGGAGTTTGATTTGGAGTCCATTATGTTTCAGAAACTAAGGAATTTAGGTAAGACGATACCGAATTTAGTGTCTGCAGAATACATTGTCAAAATACACAAAAACACAATCTTGCATGTGTTTTTTGCAGGAATTTATGACCTTGGATGTATAGGAGAGTGTATAAACCTGGAGAGGCTGGACCTATCTGGAAATAACATCACAAATCTGGGGCCTCTTTCATCTCTACGAAGACTTCTTGTTCTTAACTTGTCAGCCAATAGAATCTCTAATTTAGGTAATGTTATTACCTAAATCTTAATGTAATAGTTTTCTCAAATAAAATTTCTGAACATTTCCACACTCTCAGGCCATCCAAGATGTAGATGAGTTTGTTTCTTCATCAGAACAGATTTGGGGAAATTTGACATTATTTCTTTTCGCAACGTTTCACTTCACAAGATGTCAATTGATGGACTGGAGTCGTGTGGATTAGTTGTGGATTATTGTGATGTTTTTATCGGCTGTTTGGACTCTCAATCTGACGGCACCCATTCACTGCAGAGGATCCATTGGTGAGCAAGTGATGTGATGCTAAATTTCACCTAATCTGTCTTGGATGACCTGAGGGTCAGTAAATATTCATTTTTACATGAACTATTCCTTTAATGTGATTATACATATACAGTGCCTATAGAAAAGAATCACCCCCCTTTAAAATAATCACATTGTGTTGCTTTGAAGCATGAAATGAGGACAGACACAGTTTTTGTTTTATCCAGCTGTATTTACTCAGTGCAACCTATAACATCCAAGTGAAAGATATAACACCAACATGTCAGCAAAAATAAATACAAAATAAAACAATCACTGATTTGGAAAATGATCACCCCCTCCTAAAATTGACTTGTATCAGGTTTAGCTAATCACCTTCTCAGTGGCACACAAAGCCATTTGACATTAAACTGTGATCAGCTGTGGTCATTTTGATTTGCTCAGCATGAAAAGAGCTTTTCTGGAGCATTTCAGTCCTTGTTAATTGTGCAACTGAAGCAAAAAATAAACTATGGTTGTCAGAAGATCTCCGGGATAAAGTTGTGGACAGGCACAAGTCAGGAGATGGATACAAAAAAATCTTTTCAAAGGCTTTATCTAGAAGCACAGTGAAGTCTATTATTTAGAAGTGGAAGGTATTTGGTACAACACAGACCCTCCATGATCAGGACATCACTCCAAACTGGATGAAAGAGAGGCGACCAAGACGCCTACAGTAACTCTGAAGCAGCTGCAAGAATTTATGACAAAGAGTGGTTGTGCATTGTGTGCATCTGACAACAATATCACAAATGCTCCACAAATTGGGCTCGTATGGGAGGGTTGTAAGAAAAAAGCCACTCCTCAAGAAAAAACTACATGCAGTCACGACTGAGCTTTGCCAAAACACACCTTGAAGATTCTGAGGCACATGAGACTAAAATTGAATTATTTGGCCTCAACACCAAACGATATGTCTGGCGGAAATCCAATACAGCTCACCATCCAAATAACAGCATTCCTCCAGTAAAGCACAGAGGTGGGAATGTCCTGTTATTATTTGGGGGAGTTTCTCTGCAGCAGGGACTGGAGCACTTCTCAGGATAGAAGGAAAAATGGATGGGGCAAAATACCATCAAATTCTTGAGGAAAATCTGCTGCCCTCTGCCAGAAAGTTGTCAATGGAAAGAAGGTTTACCTTCCAACATGACAATGACCCAAAGCACACATCAAAACTGAGCACATAGTGGTTGAAGGAGAAAAAGCTGAATGTCCTTGCATGGCCCCATCAGAGCCCAGACTTAAACCCCATCGAAGATTTGTGGAATGACTTGAAGACTGCAGTCCTCAAACACTCACCATCAAATTGAACTGAACTTGAGCAGTTCTGCAAAGAAGAGTGAGTAAATATTGCAAAGTCAAGATGTGCAAAGTTAGTGGAGACAGAGATATAGCCCAACACACTAAAGGCTGTAATTAAAGCAAAAGGTGGTTCAACTAAATTCTGACACAAGGGGTGATCCTTTTCCAACTCAGTGATTCTGGTTTAATTATTTTTTTCCTGACATGTTGGAGTTATATATTTCCCTTGGATGTTATAAGTTGCACTGAGTAAATAGAGCTAGATAAAACAAAAACTGTATCCATATATATATATATATAATATCGGTGCTATTATATCTGACTTTTGGAGTTGAACATGTTTCTTTTCAGAACCCCTTTCCAGCTGTGAAAGTTTACAGAGTTTGAATGTTGCTGGTAATGTGATACCAAGGTAAGCTGTTTTTTTGTAGCTTCTCATATTTATCTGCCATCCACCTTTCTATAATTGCATTGCTCCTACAGTGTTGATAATCTTCATGCACTCAAGTCTTTAAAGAAGCTGGAGAGCATCAGATTGAAGGACAACACCTATAATTACACCAATCCAGGTAAGCAGTTTTCTGGCTTTATTTGATTAAATGTTTTTGGAGCTCTTAATCTGGTCCTTCATTCTTACTAATCTATTTTGCTATAGTCTGCAAGAATTCATTATACCGGACTCTTATTCTTGAAATTTTCCCAAACATGAAAGTGTTGGATGGTGAGTTTTTAATTGTATTTTGCTAAACGCATGTTTTTTTCACATACAGTTGTGCATTTTCTCATCAAGTTATCAAATTCTCTTTTAATGTGTCATTTCAGGTGAAAGGGTGGTGGGACGTGGAAGTGACTTATACCAACTATGCAAAGATATTGATGATGCCATTAAAGGTACTTGCTGGAATTGTAATCCTGTTATTTAATAGATTTTAAGAGAAAAACTCAATGCACTTGTGTATTATATTATACCATGCAATTTTGTGTATAATACCGTATGATAATATCACACTTAATGCTAAAAAATCTGTAATGATTACATTTTTTTTTGCATCAAACATGTTTGATTTATTTAGTGCGTTAACTTTGACAGCCCTAAAAATACACTTCCATTCAACAGATTAGGGGTTAGTAATTTTTTTGTTAATTATTTATTTTATTCAGCAAGGATGCATTACATTGATCAATGTACAGTATGTACATTGATTGATGCATTGTTACAAAATATTTTATTTCAAATAAATGCAGTTGTTTTTAACTTTCTACTCATTAATATTTCTCTGTTTTTTGTTATTTATTTATAGCAGGCATGTATAAAAATGGCCAACTGTCTGAGTTGCCAGACAACAAATCTTGGGTGGATGATGGTTTTTGGGAGATAAAGATATCAAACAATGCCATAGTTGATGAAGCCTATAAACAATTCAGTGGTATGGACTAATCATCTTCATTCATCTAAACCAGTGTTTCTCAACCCTGGTCCTGGGCGCCCCCCAGCACTGCACATTTTGTGTGTCTCCCTAATCAAACACACCTGATTCAACTCATTAGCTCATTAAAAGAAACTCCAGGACCTGAAATGGGTGTCAGATAAGGGAGACATACAAAATGTGCAGTGTTGGGGCGCGCTCAGGACCAGGGTTGAGAAACACTGATCTAAACCATTGTTTAAACACATCAGCAGTCACATTTTCAAAGCCCTAATTTAATATCTTTTTGGTAATAAACTCAACAGATGTTCTTCATGAATGCAGGCTGCTGAACAGTCGAGCAGCCCACGTGATCTCACTAAATGAACGAACCGTCAGCCTCAAGAGCCAACCAAAGCAGTATGCTGTTTAAATCTGGGTGTATTATATTATACCATGCAATTTTGTGTATAATACCGTATGATAATATCACACTTAATGCTAAAAAATCTGTAATGATTACATTTTTTTTTGCATCAAACATGTTTGATTTATTTAGTGCGTTAACTTTGACAGCCCTAAAAATACACTTCCATTCAACAGATTAGGGGTTAGTAATTTTTTTGTTAATTATTTATTTTATTCAGCAAGGATGCATTACATTGATCAATGTACAGTATGTACATTGATTGATGCATTGTTACAAAATATTTTATTTCAAATAAATGCAGTTGTTTTTAACTTTCTACTCATTAATATTTCTCTGTTTTTTGTTATTTATTTATAGCAGGCATGTATAAAAATGGCCAACTGTCTGAGTTGCCAGACAACAAATCTTGGGTGGATGATGGTTTTTGGGAGATAAAGATATCAAACAATGCCATAGTTGATGAAGCCTATAAACAATTCAGTGGTATGGACTAATCATCTTCATTCATCTAAACCAGTGTTTCTCAACCCTGGTCCTGGGCGCCCCCCAGCACTGCACATTTTGTGTGTCTCCCTAATCAAACACACCTGATTCAACTCATTAGCTCATTAAAAGAAACTCCAGGACCTGAAATGGGTGTCAGATAAGGGAGACATACAAAATGTGCAGTGTTGGGGCGCGCTCAGGACCAGGGTTGAGAAACACTGATCTAAACCATTGTTTAAACACATCAGCAGTCACATTTTCAAAGCCCTAATTTAATATCTTTTTGGTAATAAACTCAACAGATGTTCTTCATGAATGCAGGCTGCTGAACAGTCGAGCAGCCCACGTGATCTCACTAAATGAACGAACCGTCAGCCTCAAGAGCCAACCAAAGCAGTATGCTGTTTAAATCTGGGAATCTCTCGATCTCATTACGTTTCCATAAGAATGCATATGTTTTTTTCCACAGCTTTTTCTATGTCTTTTTAAAAGTCTATAAGCTTGATGCATCACCGGTGCCAGAAATCCAAAATGCTCCGTGTTGCCTGCAGTGTGAGGGTTTAGTTTTTGTAACTACACTTGAGTTCTTTCTGATTTTCCACCGTTTAGAGAGACCGTAGTTACCCCTAATCCGGTTTGATTGCTGTCTCAGGATGTTCAGAATCAAGACAATCAAGACATCCTAACCGAATGCTGTATTTAACGTTATGCTTTAAATTATGCTTCAAATGCTGCTATTTGTATATTTCGTAATGGTGAAGCACTTGTATTGTTTATTAACCACTTCTGAGGCTTTCCCGTGTTGCTCTTCTTGTTTACAATTTTTAGTGAATGCATTTTGACTTTTTTTTGTATGCCTAATGTGGATTTTTTTCTGAATTGCTTGTTTTTAATGTGTCATTAAAACACATTACACATGCCTAAAATGAGGGTTTAGTTTTTGTAACTACACTTGAGTTCTTTCTGATTTTCCACCGTTTAGAGAGACCGTAGTTACCCCTAATCCGGTTTGATTGCTGTCTCAGGATGTTCAGAATCAAGACAATTCCTCTTTGCACTCCTAACCGAATGCTGTATTTAACGTTATGCTTTAAATTATGCTTCAAATGCTGCTATTTGTATATTTCGTAATGGTGAAGCACTTGTATTGTTTATTAACCACTTCTGAGGCTTTCCCGTGTTGCTCTTCTTGTTTACAATTTTTAGTGAATGCATTTTGACTTTTTTTTGTATGCCTAATGTGGATTTTTTTTCTGAATTGCTTGTTTTTAATGTGTCATTAAAACACATTACACATGCCTAAATTTTTTTCTGAATTGCTTGTTTCATACTAAATTGTTTCTTTTTATTCGCTCAAGCAGCTTTTTGTTTTAAAACACATCTAAATTGTATTATATATGATCAGCTTTGTATTTACATTTTGTTGGATAATATATAATCATGCCAGAAAATGTCTTTGTGTCCGTGTTTATTAATCTTACATATAATGTAAAAAAGCAGACTATTACAAAGTTTCAGAGTTTAAATGGTTAAAGTGCTAGTTTACCCAAGAATGATATATAAATAATTTACTCACCCATATGTTGCTCCAAACAAAGACGTTCTTTCTTCCATTGAATACAACAGGAACAATGACCTGAATGTTGCCAGAATTTTCTTTGAGTGAACTATACATTTAATGTTGCACAAATAAGTGCAAAATAAATATCGTTCCGAACACATTCAAGAAAATGTGGGGGGTTTTAATGCAGTGTGGCATCCGATGCAGTAGGGGGAGTTCAGCGTTCAGCACGTCAGAGTTCTCCACTTCATAGCAGAATGCAGAGCAGTGGGCTACTACACGGGGTTGCCAGGTTTATTAAAATACCCTTTTTTGGAGTCTACCATGTTGATAAAAAGCTAATCTCGGTTGTAACTTGTTGGGGACATTTGTGAATTAAAATGCATACAAAAAAAAAAAAAACCCGCACCTGATATGTTAATTTGCATACCTATTATAAATTAAATTGTAGGTACTTATATATATATAATATTAAACTAACTAAATAATAAATAAATAAAAATATTCAAATAAATTAACTGATGTTTTAAATAATTACATGGTGATTTGGAAAATGTAATAATGTAACAATAACCGGCCTTACAGTTCAGATACAGGTTTTCACAAAAACAAAAATCTTATACAACAGCATTTCAGCCTTTAGACCATTTTTATGAAAAAGGATAAATCAAGCATCTAAATTGTCAATTTAAACGTATAAATATTACTCTCTTAATTGTTTAGATTTTTAGAAGGCACATTAACTTCTTTCTCATTTACAACACTATGTGTTTGCTGCGTAAAAACATGAGTTGATATTTGCTTTGATCTGACCATAAACAGCAAGATAGGCTTGTTGGAAATGCACATTCATTCTCTGCCACGAGGTGGCGCTTTAGGAGCTTGCGGTTTCCCCGGTAACGGCTGTACACAAAGCAGCTCCGAGCTCAACAACACGTTTCTGAGGACAGTCGGTTCCCTCAGATACATTCAAATAAAGACATCCACGCGTTTTAACTTGAAACATGTAGCGCTCATATTTATTCAATGACATGACTGCCTTTTGAAGTTTAATCCAGCGTATCGCGACTCTTGTCTTTCCGTCCCCAACTGTAAGACCTCTTGAAATTATAATTAAGACATTTCTTATACCATTTAACCTATTTAAAACTTTTTATGGCCTTAAGTTTGATACAACTCACTTTTTGATACAACTCACGTTTTTAAGGGCCCGCGGGAGATCTGCATTTAAAGGGGTCATATGATGCTTTTTTAAAGATCATTATTTTGTGTATTTGGTGTAACATAATATGTTGACATGCTTTAATGTTCAAAAAACACATTATTTTTCAAATACTGTACATTATTGTAGGTCCTCTATGCCCCGCCTCTCTCAAACGCTTCGTTTTCTACAAAGTCCCTCCTTCCGACAAGCGCAGTCTGCTCTGATTGGCCAGCTGACCCAGTGCATTGTGATTGGCCGAACACTGCAAGCACTCGTCAGAAATGTAACGCCCCTTACCATAATCACGAGCTTCATCTTTCAAAATAAATGTAAAGACAGAGCCCCGAAAGGGGAACAGTCTCCTGACAGACACAGTGATGAATATGTTTGCAGTACACAAGCCACGGTTAAGACAGCGGACTCCA
>NW_015505210.1:6909-9769 GCF_001515645.1 Sinocyclocheilus grahami | reverse complement strand
GGTCGTCTATAAAATGCATTGCTGTTCTGTTGTAAGTAATCTTAAAGATTCCTAAATGCATCTACTTTCGGAAGGCCAAATAAAGTGCTTTTGCTTTCGCCTAGAAACACACAGCGTCTCCCTGACATGCTGCTTCAACACTAACTGCGGTTACTGAAACCACGCCTTCTTTCTTTGCGTGCACATTTGGGCGCATTATGCTAATATTTCCACATAGTGAGGTAGATATGTGGGGGCGTGTTAGAATGAGCCATTTTAGGGGGGTGTGGCAGAGTCTTAACTTTGATAAAGAATATCTCTTTGGTTTTGAGACTTTAGTCTTTGCAACTTCAGGGATCTTATCTATGCACAATCAGCTTGTAACACTCCAAAGAGAAAGGAAAACTTGAAATCGCATCATATGACCCCTTTAAAATAGCCTGTTGGGCAGAGTGGCGATACATTTAGGTTTAGCTTCCTAGTAGTGTAACTGTTAGGTACAATCTGGCAACCCTAGATACTCATAGCAGAGGATGAGACACCGGATAGCTGCATTGAGTTAGTAGTCCCCAGAACACGATTAGCACAGGATGGCTGGAAACGCGTGGAGGTCAACGGTAAGGACTATATTGTATGAACAAGCCTCAGATTATAGCAGTCCGTGCTCTGTTATGCCAAATATCACTGTAAAGTATGACTGCAAGTATATACTTAATTTGCTCAGAAAACGTTGCGTTGCAATAGATGCCACAGCGGCCCTGTGTTGCATGCCCTTCACACCGGCACTTACATGCTTAACACATTTAACAGCACTCAGTCAACTCCTCTACTAGTCTCTTCACAAATATAAATGAAGTTAAGAGAATGACACGATGCGTGTTGATCTCGGCTGAATGCGTGGATGAATCACGCCTCAGTCAAACGCCACAGATGTTCCCTCTGCAGTCATCATCGCCATCTACACATTATGCTGTTTAATGCCCCAAAACGTATGTCAACTCAACTAAGAGGACAGTAAGGTCAGGCTGTAAAATTTATAACGACATTCTTGCCTTTTCAGCTCATAAAACTTCTCGAGAGATGCGGCGTGCGGATAAGAGACGCGAGCGGGACTCCGGAAGTAAGAAAAACGCTCATCTCAGTTACGTTAACTTAGTTACGTTAGCTTTAACGCGTTATCGTGCAGCGGCTTCTAGTCTTTAAAGATGGCAAATCTGATATGGACATTAAATTAGTCTGGGTGAGATAGAGTTTAAAAATGAGTTTAGTAAAACAGCTGTTTTAAATGTGCTAGGAGAAACATCTAACTGACCAACCGACCATCTTGTGGATGAAGGTCACCTCGACATGTTGATTGAGTGAACAAGAGTTGACTAAACTAGACCAGCTGACCTTTAGTTTGAGTTTCTCTTATGCACTAAATGTTCGTCTAGAACATTCAATCATGGATTCAAGTGATGAGGACATGAGAAGATACAGAAGAACATTTGATGTCCTTCAGACTGGTGTTTTACATAATATATGGGTTATATATGGGATTCATTTTACTAATATTGGATGCATGAAATATAAAATAGTTGTAAATGATGGGGGATCTTAACACCGCAAACCATAATATCACAATGAATACAGTGGGCCGAAATATGTTTGGACACTTAATGCCACACTTAAAATGCATGAATGTCATTGGGGACATAAATAATAATAATACAAAAATAGTAATAATAATAAAATGGAAAACACTAGATCTTTCATCAAAACTAGCTTTTCTTGCCCTGTGTTGCATGCCCTTCACACCGGCACTTACATGCTTAACACATTTAACAGCACTCAGTCAACTCCTCTACTAGTCTCTTCACAAATATAAATGAAGTTAAGAGAATGACACGATGCGTGTTGATCTCGGCTGAATGCGTGGATGAATCACGCCTCAGTCAAACGCCACAGATGTTCCCTCTGCAGTCATCATCGCCATCTACACATTATGCTGTTTAATGCCCCAAAACGTATGTCAACTCAACTAAGAGGACAGTAAGGTCAGGCTGTAAAATTTATAACGACATTCTTGCCTTTTCAGCTCATAAAACTTCTCGAGAGATGCGGCGTGCGGATAAGAGACGCGAGCGGGACTCCGGAAGTAAGAAAAACGCGCATCTCAGTTACGTTAACTTAGTTACGTTAGCTTTAACGCGTTATCGTGCAGCGGCTTCTAGTCTTTAAAGATGGCAAATCTGATATGGACATTAAATTAGTCTGGGTGAGATAGAGTTTAAAAATGAGTTTAGTAAAACAGCTGTTTTAAATGTGCTAGGAGAAACATCTAACTGACCAACCGACCATCTTGTGGATGAAGGTCACCTCGACATGTTGATTGAGTGAACGAGTTGACTAAACTAGACCAGCTGACCTTTAGTTTGAGTTTCTCTTATGCACTAAATGTTCGTCTAGAACATTCAATCATGGATTCAAGTGATGAGGACATGAGAAGATACAGAAGAACATTTGATGTCCTTCAGACTGGTGTTTTACATATAATATATGGGTTATATATGGGATTCATTTTACTAATATTGGATGGATGAAATATAAAATAGTTGTAAATGATGGGGGATCTTAACACCGCAAACCATAATATCACAATGAATAATACAGTGGGCCGAAATATGTTTGGACACTTAATGCCACACTTAAAATGCATGAATGTCATTGGGGACATAAATAATAAAAAAATAAAAATAATAATAATAATAAAGTGGAAAACACTAGATCTTTCATCAAAACTAGCTTTTCTTACCAAAGTAAGAATGTAAGAATGTACCTGAGGTGACAACCAAAAAGTGTTATGATCAGGGTCGGGTCTAGGGGGGGGAAAGTGCCCCCC
>NW_015505210.1:3877-4769 GCF_001515645.1 Sinocyclocheilus grahami | reverse complement strand
TTGGGCTTTTTATATGATTGTCTTCGTCTATATAGCCAAGCCACATTAAGTGTTTTATTTAAGCTAACGGTTTTCTATGAGGGAGATGGCAATGCTTAATGTGAAACTTTAACCGTTGCACTCATTCTGGGCTATTGTTTGTCTGTAAATAGGCTATTTATAAATAAGCTGTGCTGCACCTGCAGGACTTGCACGTCCATGTCTGTCAACGAACATTTCCGTCAGTAATTTCATTTACAAATTATATATAATTAATAATTATATATAATTTGTTGTACATATCCATTCATATGTGTAAATAGTAATAATAATAACGTAATAAGCAGGCTAATCATACAAAATTGTAATGTTTTTAATAAAGGTGTGTATTCTGTAGCCTAATGTTAACAGATAAATTATATCTTGTTATTAAGAACTTGTGGGAGAATATAGGACAGAAGTCAAACATTTATGGCAAATTTATCTTGTTCAATTATTTGACCGAACTGACAAATGACATGAAAAGTGACATGAAAAATCACTGACTAAAATGTAAAGGACACTTCATTATATATATAAAAAAACATAACATAATTAAAGCGCATATACTGTATTAGAACTGCATTGCATATACTCATTTAATTAAATCGTAGCGGTTGTGAATTCACAATTATGCTTAATAATGATTTTTAAATGGGTTTAATATATCATGCAGCCTTGGGAAACGGTCTAATAATGTGTTTTATGGATTCTCGTTCGTGAAATGCGCCACTTCCGGTATTTTGCGGGTTAGTCGACGCAGCGAAATTAAGTCGAGGATTTAAAAAAAAAAATCGAATAGTTGAATAAAATCGACGAATCGCGACATCCCTAAATATTATATTATAATATTATATATGCAGTATTATACAAA
>NW_015505210.1:2037-2788 GCF_001515645.1 Sinocyclocheilus grahami | reverse complement strand
TAGGCTGATTTAAATTGAATGTTCATATACTTGACCATGCAGGTTTGTGAAACTACACCCTTCATTTTACACCAAGGATATGTCCTTATTTAATAACTAACATTTAATCACCTCACTAATTGGCAAAGGTTTAATCTTTTGACTTCAGGATGGTCCCTGGTGTAATTCACCTTGTACATGCTTGTTTCCTGAATTGCACTTTCTGCATTGTGTGTTCAAAAAAACATTTAAAGTTTGCATTCAGAGTTAATGAGATCAGGATGCCAGACAGACCGTCTAATTAACTGCTTTAGCTACTGTGTGCAAAGGGCCACAGTGAAGATCAGCCATTGTGGCAGTCGCATGAAATGCTGCGCTTTTTAAAAACACATGGGCAATTTGCTTGCTTTTTAATAGATGGCTTTGGCTTTGTGTATCAGGTAGTATCAGCTTGATTTATCTTCCAGTGTTATTGATCTGTTTGTATCTTTTAAAATTGTCTCTGCAGGTGTCCCATGTAATGGGAGCCATAAAGACTCAGAGCCCACTGCCCAGAACCTTCTCCAGAGGGGTAAGTTCAAATCAACACTCACACATGTACCGTGATTTGTGACACTATGAAGTTGCAACTTCACTCAACTAACTTTTTGGGTGACGCTAACACAAAAAGTACCAATGGTACCATAGTATTTTTAGAAGATGATACCATGGTAATTCCATGTTTCTGGACACTTGCCATGGCAACACCATGTTTTTGATTGATTACATACAC
>NW_015505210.1:0-518 GCF_001515645.1 Sinocyclocheilus grahami | reverse complement strand
AATAGGTATTTGAACCCTTTGGATTTAAATGGAGTTCTGCATTAAATGGATTTAGACCATTAATCATTACAAAACTGATATAGTTTAATAGAGTTCTTGAGAATTGGTTTGAATCGCTGTTTTGAGTTTATGCCAAAGCATATAAATTAGGCTGACATCTGGATTTTGGGGTTCTCATACTTTTTCTGCAACTCTATATACATTTATCCACCTTTAGGCCCAGTATAGCGCAATAGGGTGACATTTGACTTTTGGAGCCCTCAGCAGCTGATTGGCTCCCTTCACAAATGTCAAAGGTCGTGCTATTGTCATCTAATGCTGTCTTAACCAGTTTCTCATGCAGTGCTAGCGGGAATTCAGTGGCACAGCTCATATTTCAGTGCTGTGTATTCTTTAGGTAGGTGCCACACGGCTGCTGTAAATCAGTTGTCTCTAGTCCCAGTCCATAGTGTGTCAAATTGTTATGTGAAATGACCTTCAGGGGTGTATTCCAGAAAGCAGGTTATGTGACATACCCG
>NW_015505209.1:2812957-2834691 GCF_001515645.1 Sinocyclocheilus grahami | reverse complement strand
CACGCGGATGTCCGCACATACTCTCCGATGACGATTTTTACATCAGGCATACCATAGCGGACCCTAGCGGACTCACGCATGCGGAAAGTATAACACAGGCTTTAGATCAAGTATAAGTATTCATTCTTTCGAAGGAAAACAGTAAAAGCTTTGGGGTCAAAGACTATTCAGCTGCTTTAAATTTATCAAAAAAGACAGTAAACACAAATAAATGCTGTTCTTTTGAACTTTCTATTCATCAAAGAATCCTGAAAAAAATATCACAGCTCCCACAAAAATATGAAGCAACTGTTTTCAACATTGATAATGATCAGAAATGTTTCTTTAGCAGCAAATCAGCACATTAGAATGATTTCTGAAGGATCACTTGACATTGAAGACTGGAGTAATGATGCAGAAAATTCAGCTTTGCGTCACAGGAATAAATTACATATTACAACATATTCACACAGAAAACAATTTTAATTTTTATAATATTTTACTATATTACAAATATACTATATACTACTACTATAAATAAACTAATAAATTAATAGTATTTTTATTTATATATATATATATATAATTATAATCACTTTGATTATTATCAGTAATAATTATTGATTTACCAATTTTGTGATTGTTAAGAGAGTTTATTAGGTTATTGATGTTCTTTTGATGTTTACGACTGCCTTTCTTCACGTCAATGTCACCCAACCTTCTTGATACCCAATCACCACAAAGACATGCCCTCCGGTATATCTGATGAACATGTATTTCCTATAGACATGTTATTTTCGCTTTCCATATTTTTTGGTTTTGTGACTCCTTCAACCTGATTTTGGGGCGGTTGGAACCATTTATGTGTGTGTGCGCAAATGCGCCTGATGACTCATCCAGTCTGTGGGATCTGAAACTGTACCTCCGATAGGAATTGGGTCAGAACGCAGCATTCGTTGTCCCTCTTTGCCCGTTTTTGTAGAGGGATCCCCCTTTTCTTCAAACGAGGGCTTTTGATTTAAGTCCCGCCAGTTGAATTCATGCTTTCAATTCTAATTTAATAAATTACAAAGAATCCCCAAATGATATTACATCATTCTGTCTGATTGTTTTTAAATCCATTGTTTTTATTCCAGATTGATGAAGCAGGTTCGTCAGTGCAGCCTGGTTTGCATAAGCGAGTTATATCATATCCTGTGGACTTGGCATTTAGTGGTTTCAGGTCACTGACAGTATCGGCACTCATTGTGAACACAGAGCGAAAGAGAGGGTACTGACAGAGATCTGCGGGTTTTATTGCAGTGTTTGGTTGTGTGTTCTCGATGAGAGCGTACACTTCAGTCACAATCGAAATGTGACATAACCACTTAGTCACAGAGCTGGTTATAAAATGCTGCAGTTTTGTGGTATCTCTGAAAACCGATATTTATCTACCCTGAAGCCAACGTGTGGGCGAGTGAAGAGTGGTTTGATACGAGAACAGACGGAGAGGGAAAAAGGAAGCGTCTGCTTCCCCTACCATAGCGTGCAGGAGCCATCTCTGATATTCCAGTCTTTCAGTACGGCTTTGTGTTTTCTATCTTTTCATCTGGAAGACTAACAAAACAGCTCTGCTTTTGAAGCCCAGGGCCAGGGTTTGCGTGTACACGCGTGTGTGTGTTCATCTCGGAAGTGTGTGTTCCTCATTTAGGGACAAAGACCCGTTTCAAATCCCATTTCCTGAGCACCGATGCACACCAAAGCAAAAGCGGGTCCCCTTTGGGCTTCACCCATCACCTGACCTCCTGTGTGAAGCTCATGGTGCTGCAGACAGCTGTGGTCTCGGTCCCTTGACAGGATGTGGCCTACATTCAGAAGTGACAAATGTTGGTTTCACTTTTCCACTAGTCCAGCCAGCATGAGGGGTCAAATACACTGTATCATAAAGAAGTGTCAGAGTTGGCTTGCAAAAATAGCTGGCATCGTAATCATTGAAATAGGACGTGTAAATATGATAACATGACATAGTGGTGCAGTGATTTTAAACTATGATGGACTATCCAGACTGTAATGCAACCGGCTTATCATTCACTGGTTTAAACGTGTGTGTGTGTGTGTGTGTGTGTGTGTGCGCGCGTTTTTGTGGCATATGAGGACACAAATTTGTATAATGACATGGGTATGACATAGGTATTACAAGGAGAAGGTGACTTATGAGGACATTACCCCATGTCCCCATTTTTCAAAACGCTTCTAAATCATGAAAAAAAAAAGAGTTTTTTTGAGAAAGTAAAAATGCACAAAGTTTCCTGTAAGGGTTAGGTGTAGGGAAATAGCACAAGCAGTTGCCCAGCACATACAGTTTGTACAGTATAAAAACCATTACGCCTATGGAATGTCCCTACAATTCACAAAAACAAACCTGTGTGTGTGTGTGTGTGTGTGTGTATATAGGAAGGAAAAAATATTCACCTAAAAACACTGAACAATAGCATGTTTAGGCATTGGTTTTGAATGTGAAGTATGATTGCCTTTTTTTTTAAGTTGCTTCAGAGTCTAAGTTGAATCCTACATTTTTTACAGTCTTATTGAGGCGCATTTCAGGTTCCGTTTCGGATTCACAGATTATCTCACAAACTGTGCTAGTGAAATGGTGAAATAAGTAGGTTTAGCTCTCATTTCCTTCCCAACTTTAATACTATCAACCCTGTTAATAGTGCAGGAAGCATAGGACACGTGCACGCTAATATGAAACTTAATCCATCCAGCGACTGGAGCCAGGTACTAGCTTAAACCCCATTAGCCAGCCTTTAGCAGATACTTAACATGGCAGAAACCAGCCTCTGATCCACAGAAAGTCTGTTAAAGGAAAGAGAAATGGAGTAGGGGTACTGAAAATGATTTAGAAAAGAGTGGAAAAAGGTGAAAGAGTGGCTGCTTTGATATCAATAAACTTTTCCTTGTACAAGACAGCTCACTTTAATGATATTACATGGCATCCTGTGACAAGGAAAATCTTCTATCTTCTGTCACAAGACTAGATCAGTCAGTGGTTTAGTGGCAGTGAGAGGAGGCGTATGTTTTTTTTTTTAAATAAAAACGAACCATTTTTGGACTTTTAGTGCCTATCCTTGAGGACAGTCTTGGGTTACATCAAATGAAGGACGATTTCTCTCACCGGCACGGACACATCGTTCTAATATTAGTGCTAATGAGGAGCCAATATTATTGTGAGGAGACCGTTGAGAAGGGGTCTTCCCATTTCTTAATGAATATCCGACCAGACACGACTTCAGCGGCTGCTCTGATCTTGTCAAGTATCCAGTCATTATGCTCCATTTCCCGGGTGTTCAATGAGTAACAGAGTGATATTTCAATGAGTTGTTGGGGGGTTTCGGTGTTGTTGAGGGAGCTCATAAATATACCCTATGGCCCAGTGAAGTACCTCCTTAACGGCCAGTAAGCCTGTCCTTGATAGGACAGTGGAGATCTCACAGGAAGTGAGTGGGAGAGGGATGGGGGGTCAGGATCAGGAAAGGTCCACGAGGCAGGATTCGAACTCGGGACACCTGAAGCGCCACTGCGTCATATATCGGCACCCTGCCTATAAGGCTATCGCCACCAACCGTGCACTGAAATATTGGCAAGTAAAAATATTCAGCCTGAAACAAAAAAAATAAATTTCCGTTTCGCCCCAAAATAGTTTTGGAATCCAAAGTTAAAGGTAAACCTTTAATTTTGGTTTTGGTGTTTCTGTAAAAAAAAATAATGTTTGTGCATTATTAAATACAATGAAAGTGAATGGAGACCAATGTTTTTGAGCTCCAAAAACCACAAAAAGAATGCTAAAAGTAGTCCTTAAAAGTCTCGTGAAGCCATAAAATAGCTTTGTACGAGGATCAGACCAAAAATGTGACCTATTTTTAGGTGTTTATTGTTAAAAGAGCACCTGGGACATTCTGTTAAACACCTCTTTTTGTGTTCCACAGAAGAAAGAATGCCATACAGATTTGGACCATCATGAGTAAATGATAACAGATATTTTAATTTTGGTACCCTCATTCCTTAGGATGTAAGAAGCCATGACAGTGCAACAAGCGGCAGAGATCAGCCCATCTCAGGTCCAGGTCGAACTCATACGCGACACAGAGAAGAGGAGGATGAAGACCAAGAAGAAAGGTTTGCTGGTGGCATGACAGCATCTAGAGAGGAGCGCTCGGGTATCCCATCAAGCCTTACTAGCACTCTGGAGAACATTGTGCAGCAGTTGGACATCCTGACCCAGGTTTAGGTCATCTTAGTTCTGTTTTTCTAGATCTACAGAGCAAATCAGATCAGATGTAGTTTGTTTTTCTAGTCAAATCCAGTCATTTCAATCTGGAGTTTCATGTAAGGGTGAAAGATTTTCATACAGATTTTTACAAATTAACTGCACTGACTGCATTGAAAGCTACACTATTGATAATAAACAATTAACCTTTTTAGCCATGAAATGTGACCACTACTTTAACTGTTGATTCTCTTCTCTCAGACCGTTGCCG
Organism: Sinocyclocheilus grahami; assembly: GCF_001515645.1. Taxonomy (NCBI): domain Eukaryota; kingdom Metazoa; phylum Chordata; class Actinopteri; order Cypriniformes; family Cyprinidae; genus Sinocyclocheilus; species Sinocyclocheilus grahami. The sequence goes on along the minus strand of NW_015505209.1, from coordinate 2,830,192 downwards.
TCCTCGAGGAGCGTCTTACTCTGACCGAAGACAAATTGAGGACATGCTTGGACAACCAGGTCCTGCTTCTGCAACAGACGCAGCAAGTGGACGAATCAGACGAGGAAACCGAGGGACCGTCTGTGTGAGGGATACCCAACCCTGGTGGTCCTCGCATCAGTGGTAACTTCCTCTGGCCTGCAGGGGGGGGGAGACACGCCAAAGCCCTCTTTTTTTTAATTTTAGCTTAAAGACATCCAGCTGTGTCATTCCGAATAAGAACTTTGGACTTAACAATGCAAAAAAAAAAAAGGACACAAGATGAAAAGGCACAAAGCAGGATGAGGGAGGGGCTGGAGGGGATTTGAGGGCTCATACAGCATTCTCACCCAAAAGTCATGGTAAGAGGACAGCTGCAGCTAAGACAACATCCCGGTCATGTTTTGACAGCTGCGAGCAAGACATATCAGGAAAGAGACTGATAGAACAGACAAACATGAACAGATTTTTACAGTATCCAGATTGGGTTGTGTCTGCTGCATCACATGTATTATGTAAATATAGACCACTATGAATGAATTACAGTCTCTGGTGTGATTAAATCCCAGGCAGCATGAATGGTTTGTGCTTGTGCATGTAAGGCTGAGTAAGTGTCCTCAGAGACACTTGCAGCCTTGTTTACTCTTTCTCAATCAGCCGCAGCCTTGTGGCTTTCCTCTGGGTGGAGGTCAGACGGAAGCAGGGAGCCAATCGACAGAGGGGCCCAGCGGTTCTTTTTTGCTTTTTTTGCGTACCGCATCTTTCTTTGTTTGGCAGCTCTGCTAAACTCTTCCTGACAGTCTTGCATAAAAACAATGCGTCCAAATGGTGGTGAAAACAAATCATTAGGCCAGTTTCCCAAAGAAAAACTGGCTTGACACGCTTTATGAAATATTTGTGCTAGAGTCGTTGAGGTTTAGTGACGTCCATTACAGTGGACAGATGATTAAAAAAGCAATTTTTAGCCATTCAGATTGTGATGTTACAAACCACTCTGGTTGATTACATATATGCTTTTTCATTTTCACTATACGTTTCAAATTATATATAAAGAATTTGTCATAAGCGCAACAAAAAATTCCAGCATGTGACTGTTGTTGTTGCTACAAATTACAACCAAACTTCTCTAACCACTTCCTGTGTAGCACAGCATCTCGTACAGACAGCAGGTGTGCTTGTGACCTCTCTGTGCATAACACAAGCCCCTTGTCTCTGGTGGGGCACCAAAAAAGGGCTAGAGCAACCAACTCATGAATGAAGAACAAAGAGAGGATAATGGAAACGTATGCATGTGTGCCGGTGTAAAAGCGGTTGTGTTGGGCTGCCTGCTCAAGCATGTGCCTGTTGTTTATGGATTTGTGCACATGTAGGTTCTTGCAAGACCCACATATGGTAAAGTGGTTGCTTGCTTACGAGACAAGGGAAGGTAAACGTTATCTTTAGCTGCCCCACAGACATCCTGACCCAGGTTTAGGTCAACTTAGATCTATTTTTCTAGATCTACAGAGCATATCAGATTAGATGTAGTTTGTTTTTCTAGTCAAATCCAGTCATTTCAATCTGGAGTTTCATGTAAGGGTGAAAGATTTTCATACAGATTTTTACAAATTAACTGCACTGACTGCATTGAAAGCTACACTATTGATAATAAAAAATTAACCTTTTTAGCCATGAAATGTGACCACTACTTTAACTGTTGATTCTCTTCTCTCAGACCGTTGCCGTCCTCGAGGAGCGTCTTACTCTGACCGAAGACAAATTGAGGACATGCTTGGACAACCAGGTCCTGCTTCTGCAACAGACGCAGCAAGTGGACGAATCAGACGAGGAAACCGAGGGACCGTCTGTGTGAGGGATACCCAACCCTGGTGGTCCTCACATCAGTGGTAACTTCCTCTGGCCTGCAGGGGGGGGGAGACACGCCAAAGCCCTCTTTTTTTTAATTTTAGCTTAAAGACATCCAGCTGTGTCATTCCGAATAAGAACTTTGGACTTAACAATGCAAAAAAAAAAAAGGACACAAGATGAAAAGGCACAAAGCAGGATGAGGGAGGGGCTGGAGGGGATTTGAGGGCTCATACAGCATTCTCACCCAAAAGTCATGGTAAGAGGACAGCTGCAGCTAAGACAACATCCCGGTCATGTTTTGACAGCTGCGAGCAAGACATATCAGGAAAGAGACTGATAGAACAGACAAACATGAACAGATTTTTACAGTATCCAGATTGGGTTGTGTCTGCTGCATCACATGTATTATGTAAATATAGACCACTATGAATGAATTACAGTCTCTGGTGTGATTAAATCCCAGGCAGCATGAATGGTTTGTGCTTGTGCATGTAAGGCTGAGTAAGTGTCCTCAGAGACACTTGCAGCCTTGTTTACTCTTTCTCAATCAGCCGCAGCCTTGTGGCTTTCCTCTGGGTGGAGGTCAGACGGAAGCAGGGAGCCAATCGACAGAGGGGCCCAGCGGTTCTTTTTTGCTTTTTTTGCGTACCGCATCTTTCTTTGTTTGGCAGCTCTGCTAAACTCTTCCTGACAGTCTTGCATAAAAACAATGCGTCCAAATGGTGGTGAAAACAAATCATTAGGCCAGTTTCCCAAAGAAAAAAAAAGATGTGGCTTGACACGCTTTATGAAATATTTGTGCTAGAGTCGTTGAGGTTTAGTGACGTCCATTACAGTGGACAGATGATTAAAAAAGCAATTTTTAGCCATTCAGATTGTGATGTTACCAAACCACTCTGGTTGATTACATATATGCTTTTTCATTTTCACTATACGTTTCAAATTATATATAAAGAATTTGTCATAAGCACAACAAAAAATTCCAGCATGTGACTGTTGTTGTTGCTACAAATTACAACCAAACTTCTCTAACCACTTCCTGTGTAGCACAGCATCTCGTACAGACAGCAGGTGTGCTTGTGACCTCTCTGTGCATAACACAAGCCCCTTGTCTCTGGTGGGGCACCAAAAAAGGGCTAGAGCAACCAACTCATGAATGAAGAACAAAGAGAAGATAATAGAAACGTATGCATGTGTGCCTGTGTAAAAGCAGTTGTGTGAGGCTGCCTGCTTGTGCATGCGCCTGTGTTTATAGATTTGTGCACATGCAGGTTCTTGCAAGAAAGTGGTTGCTTGCTTATGAGGCAAGGGAAGGTAAACATTATGTTTAGCTCCCCCACAGACATCAGAGGACTAGTTCTTCTTCCTGTTAGCCAGACCTGGTTGGCATTGAATCTGAGCACTTTGAGCAAATTCCCTCTGACCTTCTGTTCAAGGAAAAAAAAAAGATAAAGATGGAGTAATGGAAAAGCGCTCGCTCATATTGTTTCTGCAATGCCACCTGCACAAAATAAGCTTGCTCCATTTTATAATTTAGGGGAACATCTGTTGAGAGGTTTTCCCTTTCAACAAATATAGATAGGAGTGGAAAGTTTAAAGATAGGTAATACACCTGTTGTGGGTCGGAGACCTTACTGAAGTGAAAGTTTCCGAACTGGTGAGAGAAACACTGGTTCGAGCAATGCTGGGTTAGAGAAAACAATAAAACTCTTGGAAGGCTGCTTGGCCAATCGAATTCGGGGACCGGAATTATCTGCTGTTTCAAAGCATTTTGGTCTTTAAGGCTGAATCTGATTCACTCATTTTACTCTAGTTATAAACCTTCATGCACTTATCATGAAATCTGTGGCTCGCGTCACTAATTTTAAAACGCTTCTGATTCACATCTGTGTTTTAAAGCACCCTCACACCTGTTTTTTTTGTTGTTTTTTGGAGGGGGGGGTTCCAAAGACAAATGGCTTCACCCCTTTCTTGTTTAGATCTAGCTGTCTATCTGTCTGTCTCTATCTATCTATCTGTCTTATCTGTGTGTCTGTAAGTAATAATACTTAAGATCTAAATTAATATTACAGTGCTGTACCTTAATCTGATCTTATAATTATATTTCTAATCATTATTGTCTTTGAATAATTAAAAGCCTGTGGAGAAATTATATGCATGATAAAAAGTTTGACACATTCATAGCGCCCGCTGTTATGAATAACTGAGTATTTGCACTATTTTTATCACAGCTGATGGAATCTTGTAGGCGTTTGCAAAAGAATTGAGTGAAAATTTGCAATGGAAATTAGGACGAAATGATGAATGAAAAACAATTGCTTGGGTTAACGCGCACTGTTAAAGTGTCAAAATCTCCTTAAAAAGAGAGGTATTTTAAAAGGTGTGATGGGCTAATAACCCCCCACCCAGCTACTTTCCTCCTTTGCGATTTAAAAAAAGTCTTTCCTGCTTACCGAAAACCCCCTGTGCTCTTATCTCAAACTGTTTTTTTAAGCCCAACGCCTTTTGAAGTCACACATTTGCACGGCCTGTAGCAAATCCTTTGACCCCAAATGTGTTTTAGTTTTCTTTGATTAAATAACACAAGGAACCTGATGGGTTTTCTGAAGAGAGATGTCAAGTTCAAAGGACACAGAGGTGTGTTGATTACAACAGCTGCACTTAATAAAATCTCAGAGGAACATGAAAAGAGAACAGAAGAGTGTGTTTTTATTTCACACCAAACAGGTTTTGTTGTTGTTGTGTTTTACATTGAAGGGGTTAGTAAAATGTTTTACACATTGTTATGTCTATCTTTTTGCTTTTTTAAAACGTTTTGTCTTAATAGGTCTTTTTATTCACCCAGAAATGCCATTTGTGTGGGAAGTCATTGATGTTGGTGAGTTTTTATACCATTTGTTGTGATTTTCCAAATATTGTTACACATTCATAGCGCCCGCTGTTATGAATAACTGAGTATTTGCACTATTTTTATCACAGCTGATGGAATCTTGTAGGCGTTTGCAAAAGAATTGAGTGAAAATTTGCAATGGAAATTAGGACGAAATGATGAATGAAAAACAATTGCTTGGGTTAACGCGCACTGTTAAAGTGTCAAAATCTCCTTAAAAAGAGAGGTATTTTAAAAGGTGTGATGGGCTAATAACCCCCCACCCAGCTACTTTCCTCCTTTGCGATTTAAAAAAAGTCTTTCCTGCTTACCGAAAACCCCCTGTGCTCTTATCTCAAACTGTTTTTTTAAGCCCAACGCCTTTTGAAGTCACACATTTGCACGGCCTGTAGCAAATCCTTTGACCCCAAATGTGTTTTAGTTTTCTTTGATTAAATAACACAAGGAACCTGATGGGTTTTCTGAAGAGAGATGTCAAGTTCAAAGGACACAGAGGTGTGTTGATTACAACAGCTGCACTTAATAAAATCTCAGAGGAACATGAAAAGAGAACAGAAGAGTGTGTTTTTATTTCACACCAAACAGGTTTTGTTGTTGTTGTGTTTTACATTGAAGGGGTTAGTAAAATGTTTTACACATTGTTATGTCTATCTTTTTGCTTTTTTAAAACGTTTTGTCTTAATAGGTCTTTTTATTCACCCAGAAATGCCATTTGTGTGGGAAGTCATTGATGTTGGTGAGTTTTTATACCATTTGTTGTGATTTTCCAAATATTGTTTCTGATCAAAAAGGAGTCAAACATTGATTCTGTCTTTACAATTTCCTCTCACATCTCAAACTATCGTATATTCTTTGTTATGCTTACATTTCACAAAGTCTAGAAAAGGGCCCTTTTCCTGTAAAGTCTCATGAGCTTCCAGTTTTCATAGATATCTGTTTTTTTCTTTCTCGTGTCCATTCAGCTGGAGGAGGAAATGTGGGAACAACAGACTGTCCCTGCTGCTGATAAGGACGTACGGAACTTCCCACCTTCCACATATGGGACCGGTCCTTTAACTGGAAAGAGGTGCTGTCAGGGGTCATTGCAAAAGCAAGAACATCCGTTCTGTCTCCCCACAACCTGTTTGAGAAATCTGACCTCGTCAAAGCTTATTTTCTTTGTACTGTAGAAACGAAAAGAGGAACAGAACTTCCTGTAGGAAAAACATATTGTTTTTTTAATTGTAGACTTATACATGTCATTAGTAACCGTAAGCATAGACACTAAAATTTACATTATTGACAGCATTTAAAACCTAAGCATTTTACTACTTTTAGGTTCACTGAATATTATATTTATGGAAATAATAGGCTGATGTTATTGTGTTTATTAATATGTGACTTCTGGTACTATACTATACTACTTTATTTATGGTGAATTGATTGCTTAAATTATAAATATATGTGACCCTGGACCACAAAACCAGTCTTAAGTGTCAATTTTTCAAAATTGAGATTTATACATCATCTGAAAGCTGAATAAATAAGCTTGGTTTGTTATGATAAGACAATATTTGGCCGAGATACAACTATTTGAAAATCTGGAATCTGCGGGTACAAAAAATCAAATATTGAGAAAATTGCCTTTAAAGTTGTCCAAATGAAGTTCTTAGCAATGTACATTACTAATCAAAAAATTAAGCTTTGATATATTTACGGTAAGAAATTGACAAAATATCTTAATGGAACATGATCTTTACTTAATTTCCTAATGATTTTGGCATTAAAAAAAAATCTATAATTTTGACCCATACAATGTATTTTTGGTATTGCTACAAATATACCCCAGCGACTTAAGACTTAAGGTCTTGTGGTCCAGGGTGACATATTAAGTATATCATCTAATAATTAATAATTTTTTACATTATTGTGTTTACCATTTGAGAGATATGGCTTAAAACAAACAAAAAATTGACAGAGAAAATCTTTTATTTTTTTTAAATTGATTAAAATATCTTTAAAAATAAATAAATAAATAAATATATATATATATATATATATATATATATATAAGCTTATTGTAACTAAAATATACCCATTATCTGCCTATATTTTTTAAATGTAAATATATATTTTTATTTTCTAAAACTGTACGTATGCAAGTACTTTTACATTTTAGATAATGTCAAAAAAAAAAAAAAAAAAAATATATATATATATAAGCTTATTGTAACTAAAATATACCCATTATCTGCCTATATTTTTTAAATGTAAATATATATTTTTATTTTCTAAAACTGTACGTATGCAAGTACTTTTACATTTTAGATAATGTCAATACATATCATATATTTCAGCATTTTTAATGTAAACCTTATAGATTAATACCTATGAATACTAATGAGATCAAGCTGGCAAATCATAAAAAATAATAATAATAAAATTTGGATATTGGCTGTTTTTGTCCCCACTTATGAACTGAGTATGCATTAATAAACTCAGTTATTTACTAGAGCAAAAAGTGTGACAACTAGTCTCAGTCTCCCCGGTTTTATTTGTTAAAAAGAACAGTAAAGACCCGTTCACACCAAGAACGATAACTATAAAGATAACGATATTAGCGTCCACACCAGCGAACGATAACATCTGTTTATTCTAAGCGCACACGTGTCTGCCACTTTAAATTCTCGAGCTTGTGACAGTAGGATGGATTCTGATTGGCTGTCAATATTTTTATCGTTCATCAGCTGGACAAAATCGTTCTGAAAATGATTCCAACAATATCTTTTCTGTGTGCCTTTATAGCTGTGGTGTGGACTCTGCTATTCTTTAATATTGAGAACGATTTTTAGAACTATATCTTTATCGTGCTTGGTGTGAACGGGCCTTAAGTGTGGCTCTAGAGATACACCACACGTTTGTGCCATTACGTGTGTGTGTGTGTGTGTGTGTGTGTGTGTGTTGTGCAGGACTGCATCACAACCGTCTTTTCTGTTCTAGTGTCGATGTGCCTGTTCAGTCAGGTGCCACTCGAGCATCCAGAATCCATCTCCATATCTCAATCCTGATGGCTTTTCCTTAAGCAAGACTTTCAGCCTATTCCCTTGATGCCTCCTGACAGAGAGCTGGCAGGTGAAGACGTCTGTGTAATCTTCCTTCTCTACACCCGCTCTTGTTTTTTGGGTTTGAGTCTAGCCGGGTGGAGTGGGTCTGAATGAACCAGAGTTGTTTGTCAGTTCACCCTGAAGGTGACGGTGAGACTTGTTGTCCTCCGTGGCTCAGCCTTCCATCTGGTCTGATTGGATTGGCTGCGTGACAGAGTTTTACTTTAGCTTGAGAAAGTTAGGTTAAGATAGGCTCAACACCCATTTTGAGGTTTTTATTAACTTTTTTAATGTTTCTGTGGGTGAATCTCATGAATAAGTGGTCATGTTTCACCCCAAAATAGAAATAAAATAGGAATTATATTTTGAATAATAAAAGAATATTTTTAGGATTATTAAGAATCTGTGACATTGCCAGCAAATCTAAATAATGTAGTGCAGTAACAAACAAATATATGTATGTATTTGCATGTTTGTTTATGTGTGTTTAGATAGATAGATTTTATTTTAAATGATTAAATTACAATGTATTTTAGAATTGTATTTATTTATATTTAATATATTTTTCTCTCATTTTCATGTATACTCATTTTTCATATATACTCAAAATAATGTCATAATACAGAAAATCCTCAAAAACAAGCTTCATTTTCTTTGTGAAATATAATTTTAACACAATTTTAATTAATGAATTTTAATATAAATTTAATTTGAATAATTTTTATGCTGTTATAATATTTGTAATGCATATTATAAATTGTTTAAATGATAAAGATATATTTTCTAAATTAATTTCACAATCAATATAATTTAAATAAATAAACAACTATATATAAATATAATTTTAAATAAACTAATTTATTATTATTATTATTTAAATATAATTTATTTTTTCTTTTGTTTTTGGGGTGAAATATGACATTAATATTTCTTGACAGTCTTTGTGAAACTCACTCCTCTAGTATATTAAAATATAATATTTAGTCACATTTTTATTTTCTTTGTGTGAAATATAATTTTAATAGTTTTAAATACATTTTAATATTAAAAATAATGTTATACTGTTATAATATTTTGTAATGTATATTATAAAATTAAAGTAAATTATAAAGATATTATATTTAATCAATTAGTTTAATAATAATTAATAAATATATAAGTAAATAAATAAATATATAAGTAAATGCATTTAAATATCATTTTAAATAAATGTATTATTATTATTTACATATAATTTCTTTTGTTTTTGGGGTGAAATATTACATTATTTCTTGACAAACTTTGTGAAACTATTAGTATATATATTAAAATTATATAATTTTTTTATCACAACACTAATCCTTGTTGGGTGTAGCTGAAATCTTCATAATTTGTTTTCGTTCTCTCCCTATTGGTTACATTCCTTCAAATGAATCACTCTTCTTTCATAAATTGCTCTTCAGTTGTCTTAGCCTACTGTATGTTATTAGATGCGGCATAATACTCCAAGCAGCATTATGCAACGACCGTGTCTCGGTTACCTAATTTTTTTATGACACATAGTAGGATAATACACGCTTAGTCCACTTATGTCATGTCTTCTTCCTGTCTGTAAGCCTTTATGTAAGCGAATGGTCACCATCCATCCCACACTGATGTGCAGGTGTGTTATGGGAAGGCCCTGCTAATCCTAAAAAGTGCCAACAAAGCAGTGCCCTAGAGAACAGAGCGCTTTGTGTGTGTGAGTCTCCTTGCCTGTAATCCTCTCCAGGTGCTCTCAGCCATTCTCAACTCTTCTAATCACTCAGCTTGTCTTCGGCTGAGGGGGGTGGTACCTGCCAACTGCTGTTTTGTTTTAGATTAGCCGCTTCCCTAAGTCCCGACCCTCGGCCGGATGTCCCAAACCCATCTGTCACCGAATGGAGGCTGAGAGGATAGAGAGGAGGAGGACAAGAAAAGAGGATGAGCTAGTGAAAGAAGCTAGGAAGTAATTGCATCTGGTGTAAACCATCTCAGAGCTAGTCATAGTGTTTTGTTGCTGTAGCAAGGGGCTACGTGCTAATGGTCTGCTGTTCGCCCTGTTATGATTTGGTTAATTGAAAAAGCAAAACCAAATGGTTGAGTCCATGTAGCAGTAAATGTTAGCAGTGATTTTTAGGGAAAAAGGACATTGCTAAGTCCATACCCGTTCTTGTTATGGACTTAGCAAATAGCATCAACCTGCTTTCTATGGGTTGTTCTTGTATACTTTGCGAACAAGTTTTAGTGTGTAATTTGAACAGAAGTGCCCTGCGAAGTGGACTTCAGTGATGTTATTGAGTTTATTTAGTCCCAGGTGTGATTTGTACATGGTTGTTCGTGAGTAAAACAACCATGTACAAAAAGTGTGTACGAATCAACAGTTACAATGCAACTTGTTATTTTGGATAAATAAAAGACTTCTGATATTACCCTAATTTTTATATTAAACATCATAACAGACGTTTACTACTTAGTGCTTTTAAATTACCATTTATATTAATTTAATTAATAATAAATATATATTTATATAAACAAGGGAATAGGGACCAAAAGCTAATGTTTATATATTCAGTTAGCATTTATCATTATTACTCCTAAATTTAACAAGAAATTTAAAAAAAATAGTTTTTAATAGTTCAGTAGCTGGTTTAACGTGAATTCGCTTTGTTTAGCTACATTAGCATCTAGCAGCCTGGCTACATTTTTTTAATAGTCCAGTAGCTAGTTTATTGCGAATTATTTTTGTTAAGCTACATTAGCGACTAGCAGTCTGGCTACATTTTTTAATAGTCCAGTAGCTAGTTTATTGTAAATTATTTTTGTTAAGCTACATTAGCGACTAGCAGTCTGGCTAAATTTTTTAATAGTCCAGTAGCTAGTTTATTGTGAATTAGAAGTAATTGCATCTGGTGTAAACCATCTCAGAGCTAGTCATAGTGTTTTGTTGCTGTAGCAAGGGGCTACGTGCTAATGGTCTGCTGTTCGCCATGTTATGATTTGGTTAATTGAAAAAGCAAAACCAAATGGTTGAGTCCATGTAGCAGTAAATGTTAGCAGTGATTTTTAGGGAAAAAGGACATTGCTAAGTCCATACCCGTTCTTGCTATGGACTTAGCAAATAGCACCAACCTGCTTTCTATGGGTTGTTCTTGTATACTTTGCGAACAAGTTTTAGTGTGTAATTTGAACAGAAGTGCCCTGCGAAGTGGACTTCAGCGATGTTATTGAGTTTATTTAGTCCCAGGTGTGATTTGTACATGGTTGTTCGTGAGTAAAACAACCATGTACAAAAAGTGTGTACGAATCAACAGTTACAATGCAACTTGTTATTTTGGATAAATAAAAGACTTCTGATATTACCCTAATTTTTATATTAAACATCATAACAGACGTTTACTACTTAGTGCTTTTAAATTACCATTTATATTAATTTAATTAATAATAAATATATATTTATATAAACAAGGGAATAGGGACCAAAAGCTATTGTTTATATATTCAGTTAGCATTTATCATTATTACTCCTAAATTTAACAAGAAATAAAAAAAAAATAGTTTTTAATAGTTCAGTAGCTGGTTTAACGTGAATTTGCTTTGTTTAGCTACATTAGCATCTAGCAGCCTGGCTACATTTTTTAATAGTCCAGTAGCTAGTTTATTGCAAATTATTTTTGTTTAGCTACATTAGCGACTAGCAGCTTGGCTATATTTTTATTAGTTCAGTAGCTAGTTCAGTGTGAATGTATTTGTCAACCTTATTGTTTTTGTGTCTTATTAAATTATATTGTATGAGACATAGATATTTCCCCTTAACTAGTTTACTAGCTTTTGTAGCATTGTTGTTGAAGGCACATATTGAATAAACTCACTTGAAAAATCTAATTACCATTTATATTAATTTAATTAATAATAAATATATATTTATATAAACAAGGGAATAGGGACCAAAAGCTATTGTTTATATATTCAGTTAGCATTTATCATTATTACTCCTAAATTTAACAAGAAATAAAAAAAAAATAGTTTTTAATAGTTCAGTAGCTGGTTTAACGTGAATTTGCTTTGTTTAGCTACATTAGCATCTAGCAGCCTGGCTACATTTTTTAATAGTCCAGTAGCTAGTTTATTGCAAATTATTTTTGTTAAGCTACATTAGCGACTAGCAGCCTGGCTAAATTTTTTAATAGTCCAGTAGCTAGTTTATTGCGAATTATTTTTGTTTAGCTACATTAGCGACTTGCAGCCTGGCTAAATTTTTTAATAGTCCAGTAGCTAGTTTATTGCGAATTATTTTTGTTTAGCTACATTAGCGACTAGCAGCTTGGCTATATTTTTATTAGTTCAGTAGCTAGTTCAGTGTGAATGTATTTGTCAACCTTATTGTTTTTGTGTCTTATTAAATTATATTGTATGAGACATAGATGTTTCCCCTTAACTAGTTTACTAGCTTTTGTAGCATTGTTGTTGAAGGCACATATTGAATAAACTCACTTGAAAAATCAGAAAAATGGGAGACCCTCCTTTTAATCTGGTTTTTATGTAAGAGAAACAATTGGGATATCAAAGGTATTTTTTTTTTGTGGATCATGTATAAGAAGCAAAGAATGTGTGAGTTGCGTTTCCTGCTAGATTTGCTGAAGTGAAAATACAAAGACAACCTGCAATATCTCACCCTTTTTCCTTTTGCACACTTTTGCAGGTTGTGAAAATGAGAAGGTGGAAATGATTCAGTTGCATCTGCTCTTTTCCTCTTGTTAAACCTACAACCGCCAGACCATGACAGCTTCAACACACTCGCATACTAACAGTGATTTTGATGAGCGGCACGGACATCTGCAGCTGGTGGGGGCTCACCCGACCTCAGCCTCTGTAATTATCGCAGCTTCTGTTTTCCCTCAAGAGCGCTGACTGTCTGCTAGCATCCAGAATCTCTCGAGTGAGTGCTGTACACCTACACATTTCAAAATAAAGCTTCTTTATTGGCATCTATGGTTCCATGAGGAACCTTTAACATCCTTGGAAACTTTTTATTACACAAAAGGTTCTTTATAGTGGAAAAAAAGGTTCTTAGTTATTTTAAGAACTGTTTACTGGAAGGTTCTTTAGGGAACCAAAAACGGTTCTTCTACAGCATCACTGCGAAAACCACCCTTTGGAACCATTTTTTTAGTATAGCAGCGATTCCACAGAACAGGGATCCTCAAATCTGGCTCGCGAGATCCACTTTCCTGCAGATTTTTAGCTACAACCCTGATCAAACTCACCCACCTGTTATTTTCTAATGATTCTGAAGACATTGATTAGCATGCTCAAATGTCTTTGATTAGGGTTAGAGCTCAAATCTGCAGGAAAGTGGATCTCGCGAGCCAGATTTGATGATCCCTGCCATAGAAGAACCACTCTGGGTTCAGATTTTTAGCTACAACCCTGATCAAACTCACCCACCTGTTATTTTCTAATGATTCTGAAGACATTGATTAGCATGCTCAAATGTCTTTGATTAGGGTTCGAGCTCAAATCTGCAGGAAAGTGGATCTCGCGAGCCAGATTTGATGATCCCTGCCATAGAAGAACCACTCTGGGTTCCACAGAGAACCTTTTTTTTTTTTTTTTTTAAGTGTGAAGAACAATTTAAGTATCTGAAGCACCTTTTCCACTAAAAGAACATGAAGGTTCCATACATACAAAGGACCATCAACGCCAATAAAGAACCTTTATTTTTAAAGCAGCCATATTATGCCCCTTTTTACAATATGTAATATATGTCCCCAGAATGTGTCTGTGAAATTTCAGCTCAAAATACTCCACAGATCATTTATTATATCATTTTGAAAATGCCTATTTTGAGTGGAAGCAGAAACATGCTGTTTTTCGGGCCTGTCTCTTTAAATGCAAATGAGCTGCTGCTCCCCGCCCCCTTTTCCAGAATAGAGCTGCGCCATTACAGCTCAGACCTCCTAAAGCATCTGTTATGGTTCTGATTATCATGTTTATCGCGCTGAAATCATGCGTTTTACACCATATGAGTTTAAACTTCTGATATACGGCTTTCTGAGCGCACAGCATGTGAGTACTAAACTAAATTCTCATTCACACACAAGTTTACGTTAAAAACACACATGAGTTACAAAAACAGTCGGTTATGTCTGTGAAGGTAAACAGCTGGGAAATAAATCGCATGTTTATTTTAGATCTAAATTGTGTTCTGTGCTCCTCTGTGCAGCCAAAGGCAGAACAGTTAGCATGTTTTGCTCAAACTTTCGCCATGGCATTAGAGCTGGTACACCGTTGTCGCTTGTGAATCAAAATGACGGCACCATGGGTGGAAACTTACAGATTAAGGGGCGATAATATTATAATGAGATCCCTTTGCGACGTCACTAGGGGAGCGAAATAAGACGCGCTCGTTTTCTCAGACGCTTGCAGAAAAAAACTTCCCAAAACAAAGTTACTGGGTTAAACTTTTTCACGTTTCCTTGATTGGTAGATGCACCGGGGAACTGATTATAGCACTTAAAACCTGGAAAAGTCAGATTTTCATGATATGTCACCTTTAAGGATACATTATGGTTCTCTTACTGCAAATGTCTAAATAATTACCCATTTAAACTCAACTAAAAAGTGAATAACGCAGTTTGGGATGGGACAACCAAGTGTAAACTCAACTGAAAGATTCAACACTCTTGTATTTAGGTTCAGGACTTGTTTAGTCTGGGCATTAAATATGGGCAGACCAGCGTGCCAGTCCACGAACGCAATGAGTGCCACCCTCTACGTTTGCATTAACCCTTAATGTGCTTTTCTACTTTATAAACCAAACGGGACTGCGGCCCCTTAAGATTTTCTGATCATTTGTCTCAATTGCCCGTGAGAAAGTTCAAATGTCACTTGAGTAATTGTTTCAGGCCGTCTTGATCTGAAACTAAACTAAATATCTGATTTTCTCCAAAGAGGGAAAACAATGTTCCCATTGAGGCGGCGAAACTGCCCATAACCTTGTGGGTGGTCCTGGAGCAAAGTACCTCAGATATTATTATGTAGCAGGACTGCTTTTTGGATCCTCACACCTTCGTATAGCGTGACCTTTGTACGAGACTCCCCTCAAAGAGGGATAAAAGAGATGCTGTGAATATGCTAGTGGGGTGGCGTAGCACTCGAGCTCCCAGCCTATCGACCGTCTCCAGCAGCTCTATCCAGAAGAACTCCGGGCGTCTTGCTTGAGGAACTGTTGAAACTCTTCGAGGGCTGACGCAACGCTTTGGGTCTGACTTACCTGGCTAAAAATGGGCATGTGCTGGACGAACACTCAGCCTTGGTGGGTGGTCCGGCCTTGTGAGCTGCTTTCCGAGCAGCTTTTATGTCTTTGTGAAGCAAGGCTGAATATGAATCCTGCCACTTTTGTGTAATTCTCATCACAGATGTGAGAGAACCCTCGCTGAGAGCCGAGATTCATTTTGACACCGTTTCAACAAATTAAACAGCAAGAGTTCAGATTTATAACATCCATCTCATAATATAAAATCTATCAAATTAATAATAATATCATCTATAAAATTTACACTTTATTATTTATAATATACTATTATATATAATTTTATTGTAATTATTTATTACATTATTTTATTATTTCTCATTAATTCTTTTTTATAAAGAACCTTATTTATAAAGAACTTTTGTTTCCTACCTTGACAAAGGTTGTGAGGTGAAATGACCCTCAGTAAAAAAATTTCATATATGATATATAATATTAAATCAAGTAATATTTTACATAAATTTTCAATTTATTAAATATATATATAAATAAATATAAACTTTTTTTTTTTTTTTTTCGGAAATATATACCTGTAAATAAAAAAAAGTTTGCATATTGAAGTTATTTCTTATTTATATGTCACAAACAATGGGGTCTATAATATGCGTAGAAAACCCATCTGTGGCCTTTCCATATATCTCAATGGCAGTTGCTTGGCTGGTGCAAATCTTGGTCGGTACCATATTTTTAATAGTACTGGATTTTTGTACAAAAAATTTGCAGTCATTATAGCGTACGGCATTCGTGCAAAAGAACAAAGCGCCGAGGTGCAAATATACTGGAAGTTAAAGGACAGAATAAACACATTCCACTATTACTCTGCAATTTGCCTTTCCATTACGTCTCAGCACAGACCAGTAGGTCGCTGCTGGGACTTGCAAGAGGATATAAAGTATTCCCCTCTCAGCCAGCACTGTAATTACACACCATCAGCTCCTCAGTTGCCATACAAACACATAATAACCTTCATCCTGCTCTCCTTCAATTACCCTCCCCTCTCTCAGCTATTACCCAGGATACCCCGGGGCCTCCTGTCTGCCTCTGTTTACAAATTCCTGTCATATTTCAGGATCTGCAGGGTCTCTGTTAAAGGGGTTGAGGAAAACAGCTGGGTCTGGAATGACGCCTTGCAGAAGGGTCTCTCTCAATAGCTCTCGGCCGCTCCGATTCATTCATCAAGAATGTGTTGAAATAATAACATTCTCTCTCGCTGCGGATGATGACTGGAGAGAATGTGTTTATGGGTGTTTCTTCAACTTTAGACACTTTTACTTCCCAGGGGTTGATTTTTATTAAAACTAACAGATTTTCAACAGCAAGGCCGCATTAAATCTTGGAAACTTTTTGCAGTGCTCTTATTGGTTATATTAGCTACACTCTAAAAAATGCTGGGTTAAAAACAAATCTTCAAAAGGTGAAAATGTATTAAGCAATTTTAAAAAACCGTTTATTATTCAATTGTTATTTGTTCAACTCATTAATAAATGTTCATGTATTGAACATATTAATAAATGTTCATTTCCAGCCAATTTTGTTAGAAATGTATAGTTGAGTTAAATAAAACTCAATCAAACCACACAATCACTGGGTTTGTCCATTTTTAACCCAGCATTTTTAGTGTACTTTTCACGTTCCATTTATTTATTAATTTTACTGTTTTAATAACCCAGACTAAGACTTTTAATCTTAATATATGGACTTTTTTTTTTGAGTCATAAAAACATGAATTGTTGGTTTGGTTTTTGATGTTTGAGAAAAGACGCAAAGTGTGAAAATATTTATGTATTTAGGACATATACATTAAATTCTGGCTGTGAAATTATCCTTTGCAAGACACATTAGTTGGCCATTTTTCCCCAAAAAAATGTTGTTTACATCACTATGATATTAAACACAATAAAAATTTAAGATGTGATAGAAATTAGACTAGGATTTTCATTACCTTCAGGAAGAGAAAGAAAAAAGAAAAAAATTATGTTATACAAAAGTGTTCAGACGTTTGGGGTTAGTAATACATTTTTAAAAAAGCTGTTCTTTTGAACGTCTATTTGTCAAACAATCTGAAAAATATTTAAATATATATA
>NW_015505209.1:2740038-2812884 GCF_001515645.1 Sinocyclocheilus grahami | reverse complement strand
TATATATACATATATCATGTGACACTGAAGCAACCGCTGCTGAGAATTGAGCTTTGCATAACAGGAAAAATTACACTGTAAAATATACCAAAATAGGGAATATTTACTTTAAATTTTAATAATATTTCACAATATTATTGTTTTCCTGTATTTTTTTGTCAAATATATATTATAAATGTTGTTGAACATTGTTAACAGACAAAAACTGACTAAATAAAATAGTTTCTTGTGTGTAAAAGTTAACATGGTCAGTGCCAGGAGTTCAGGAGCTTGAAGGGGGTTAAAGGGGTCATATGATGCTGCTAAAAAGAACATTATTTTGTGTATTTGGTGTAATGAAATGTTTATGTGGTTTAAGGTTAAAAAAACTTCATTATTTTCCACATACTGTACATTATTGTTTCTCCTCTATGCCCCGCCTTTCTGAAATGTGTCGATTTTTACAAAGCTCATCGGTCTGAAAAGCGAGGTGTGCTCTGATTGGCCAGCTATCCAGTGCGTTGTGATTGGCCGAATACCTCAAGCGTGTGACAGAAATGTTACGCCCCTTACCATATTGTGATGCCCTGTCCGGCCGGAGCGACGAGACAAAAACATTAAAACCCATTATAAACGAGGCATTCCTTGCGTCCAGTGGGGACATAATTACGGATTATAATGACTTATACTGTCTTTTTACGCGTTGGGTTGCATCGCGCAAACATAAAACCATGTCTGCATTTGTGATCGGAGAAATGACAAACAACAAGTGCTACTCTACACTGCCCAAAAAACTTGCGTTTGAATCGTCAGTGGCAAATTCTTTAAATATAAAAAACGTACTTACAGTCTGTGAGTCAGAACAGCCGGCACTGTAGTCTACTCTACCAGGATCAGCAAACAGTCCTCCATAAAATGCGCTGGACACATCTGAATATTTGGTTTGAACTGTTCTGGAACAGTGTTGTAAATACAACTTAACCACTGATTTCTAGTCGTGTCCTCTTTTGAAAGGCCAAACAAAGTAGTTTCGCTTTCACAACGAAACAGCATCACACAGCCTTGAGTGAGCAGAGGCGGGCGGGCTTGAGAACGGCGCGGCCGGCGGATTCGACGAAGGAGCGTCCGGCGGGCTTGCGGCAACCAAATGTGACGACCTTGGGCTGGACTCCGCTTCGTCCACGGTGAAAGCCGGTCCGGCAATCCACAGCACGAAGTTGATGTATTCGCTCAGCGACCAGCACGGATCAGCTCCAGGCATGACGAAGCGGATATCGTCCTCTTTTGGAAGGCCAAACAAAGTAGTTTCGCTTTCACAACGAAACACAGCGTCTTCACGACATGGCGGCGGCGGCAACAACAATACTACAGCGAGAATAAAAGTTACGCCGCCTTTCTTTGCGTGAACATTTGGGCGGCGTTATGCAAATCTTCCCATATCGTGACGTAGGTATGTGTGGGCGTGTTAGAACGAGCCGTTTTAGGTAGACATTGTTGACTCTTAACTTTTATAAAGAATATCTCTTTGGATTTGAGATGTTAGTCTTTGCAACTTTACAGATCTTCTTTATGCACCAAGAACTTGTAACACTCCAAAGAGAAAGGAAAAATTGAAATCGCATCATATGACCCCTTTAATGAGAAGTGACAACACTGGTGAAAATGAACCATCACAATGGGCTTTTGTGTTCCAGGGTGGTTCGACAACATGCCTGCAGGGTGATAATGGTTTTATAGATGAATATATCCTGAATGATAATGTGTCCTGGACATCTTTACATTGCCATGACTGAATGTCCATACGGATGCATGAAATCACACGAATAATGTACTGGAAAGCAAATCAATTAGAGTAAAGGCTGTCCATTGACTTAATGGCTTGTTGTTGACTTCAAAACATTGGATCTCAGTTTCATCTGAACAATTTGTCATCAGCACTTCCTGTTTGTATGGCTGTTTGTTTACTGCGGTTCTCTGGAGAGACCCTCATGGCTCTGCTTCCTGTTTTGATCCACTAAAACCAGCCCAGCCTTGAAACCTCTATTAGATTCCCAGGAGTGTCCTTTAATGTGTCCCTCCTCTTAGCCTAAGGCAAACCCATTTATTGTCCTACTAAGAGCACAAACAAGTCTTATTCAAATAGACAGACTGCTAAAATTATTAGATGTTGTTGCATTAAGAGGTGCCTCACATAGGTGTTGGATGATTTATTCACAAGGATAAAGGAAATTAAAGGAAATTGTATTCAATTAGGCAATATTGTGAATATTGTGGTTTTCATGGGATTTTTATTATTTTGGTGCACTAGTATCGGGTCAGTAGGTTTTTTTTAATGTTGGAAAGAAGTTTATTTGCATTTATCTGATCAAAAATATAGTAAAAATGGTATAATACTGTTAAATATTATTACAATTTAAAATAATTGTTTTCAATTTTAATATATTTAAAAATGCTATTTCTGATGCAAAGCTGAATTTTCAGCATCAGAAATCATTTTAATATGCTGATTCGATGCTTAAAAACATTTATTATTATCATCACTGTTAAAAACAGTTGTAAAAAGAAACTTTGATAGTCACTTTTGATCAATTTAATGTGTCCTTGAATAATTTTTTCTTAAAAGAAACAAATAAATTGTAAAGAATGTGCATGAAAATTATGTGTAATGTATTTATTTGAAACCACATATTTACTGTATTCAATATTTTGAATCTAAATGTCTTTAAATGATGGTTCTCTATTTACAAAAATATCTGATAAATAGCTTGATCCATTTGAGAGCAACTTAATATAATATTAATAAAATATATATACACTTTATTTGTATCTTGAATATTGTTAGTAGTTTGTATATGTTGTATATGGAGCGGTTATATAATAGCTACAGTTTAATCTAGTTTTGTATTTGACTATATGATCCAAATAAATGTATTTCTGCTGAGAACAGCCACTTCAACTCAGCTGTTGTTTTGCTGAATATTTAAATAATCACTTTAATGACTTTTGTCACTGCTTTTAACCTCTCAAACAGCTTTATTTACACACATTATGAGCAGTTCTGCTGTTTGTGAAAGTGCACCAACCCCCCAGCAGAAATCAGCACACAAAGAGCTCCAACAGTAAGTCAACAGTGAGAGAGGAAGTAAACATCACGGGAGCTGGAAGCCGCACTGTATCATAGGTGAAGGGGGAGGTGAGGGCAGCAGTTAGTTTAAGAAAAGAGAAACCCTGGTGATTCACAACACAATCAGATTGACCTTTCATCCCATGAGCTGCTGTCAGGGATGATGGGGGGTCAGCAGAGACCCTGATGCAGGACAGAGACCTGGCTCGATGGAGCCGCAGATAAAAGCGGAGCCGGCATTGTCTAAACTTCACTGACTAGTGGGCCTGGTAAGTGGCAGAAACTTACAAAACATCCAGTCCCACCCAGGAACCGAGGAAAGAACCGTCCTACAGTTTAATCTAGTTTTGTATTTGACTATATGATCCAAATAAATGTATTTCTGCTGAGAACAGCCACTTCAACTCAGCTGTTGTTTTGCTGAATATTTAAATAATCACTTTAATGACTTTTGTCACTGCTTTTAACCTCTCAAACAGCTTTATTTACACACATTATGAGCAGTTCTGCTGTTTGTGAAAGTGCACCAACCCCCCAGCAGAAATCAGCACACAAAGAGCTCCAACAGTAAGTCAACAGTGAGAGAGGAAGTAAACATCACGGGAGCTGGAAGCCGCACTGTATCATAGGTGAAGGGGGAGGTGAGGGCAGCAGTTAGTTTAAGAAAAGAGAAACCCTGGTGATTCACAACACAATCAGATTGACCTTTCATCCCATGAGCTGCTGTCAGGGATGATGGGGGGTCAGCAGAGACCCTGATGCAGGACAGAGACCTGGCTCGATGGAGCCGCAGATAAAAGCGGAGCCGGCATTGTCTAAACTTCACTGACTAGTGGGCCTGGTAAGCGGCAGAAACTTACAAAACATCCAGTCCCACCCAGGAACCGAGGAAAGAACCGTAATTTCTCTCCCCCAAACTTATATACACGTTATCCTAAAAATATGACTGTATTTGGATACAAACAATGAAATTCATGCACGACTGCAAATGGTCTGTTCATTTGGCTAAATGAAAATACCTGCAACGTTCAGAACTTTTGGATGTTCCTATACCACCACAGAGCTGTTTTCTGCTTTGTTTGCTTCAGACACACGAGATATCATCGCACTGTGATAATAGCAGGAAGAACTGAGCTGTTATCAGTTTGCAGGCCTGTTGCCGGAGCCGGATGACCTGCATGTGTCTGTTTAAAGGAGTCAAACTTTAACTGAGTCTCAGCGACTATTACTTGTTCGTTTTGCATAAATGACTCTAATAAAAACTATTTTGAAAGGCACAAAATACAACAGATTGATGTATTACAACGAGGTGGCAAAGCTAATAATTTATTGGAAATTTTCAAAATAAGTGAACTATATGTGATGAAATATTCCTTTCTTTTTGTCTTTATAATGTCATTTAAAAAATAAAATTTAATTTTTTTTATATTATTACTATGATTATATTTATATTATTACATTTATATGATTTAAACATTTTTGTTCAAATATAATTGATATTTAATGATATAGGATGCAGTCTGCCACTTCCATTTAAAATATATATATATATATATTATTTTCATTATATTTTTGTATGTTTTATTATTATTATTTTTCATCGCCATGTTATTCTAAACTTATTCTTATATATATATATATATATTTTTTTTTTTATTTTTTTTTTTACTGACAAGGGAAAAATCAGTGGTTTATAAGATTTCAGATTGTGGAAATTGAAGGAAACATGTCTCTGAAGACAAAAGCTCATCCAGTTGCAGTATCTTCAGGCAGTAAAGCAGCCAAAATGGATTACAATGAGAATACAATTCAGCCTTCCCAGAAGGATCTCCACACGCTACAGGATAATGGCCATTATCTAGGTACTGTGTGGTGTTTCATATGTTAAGCGGGGGAAACTGAACACATCTTTGGCCCATGTGACCGCTGTGCATGTGAATGATGACAGACAGCCTTGCTAGACAATTAAAGAGCAATTCACTGCCAAATGACACAGGAGACAAGATGTCTGACAACATGTTAATCAGCTCACCCTAATCTGGCCTGCTACAGTCATTCTCAACCCATATTTCATTAGTATAATTGTTTTAATTCCAGACGTTCATTTATAGCAACACCATAGGCCGTGCCTATAAACACGATTGAGCAAAATGATATTTCTCCGTCTCTCTAAAATCGCCTATTTTATGCAAATTGAACACATTGAATAACATTTTCGAGCTTCGGCGTTTCTGAGCACCAGAGACCTGCCCTGACCTTTTAAACGAACACTAGGCTTCAGTTTATCAGCATGCAATTCAAATGAACCTCGTTCTGCTGAAACCGATAGCAATTATTAAATTGTGGGTAACGAGATGTAAAAGTATTATCAAAGATATGGTTTCATGTAGGCGCAGGAATCCGGTGCAGCTGTTGAAGGATTTGTGAGTGATATTTCAAAGCTTGCACACATGCTATCTCGACACACAAGACGACACGAGCTTCAGTGTAGGAGATGACTGGAGGAGGCGAGGAGAAACTCACAATTCGCGTATGGTGTTAAACTATTTTGATGGCTCTATTTATGTGTTTATTGGCCGATCGTTTAGCGCGCTTCCACCTTCATTGATTCGGATTGAGCGATCGATCAACGAGCTTTGCCTGATCTAATCATACTTTCATATTGTTAATAACTTGAAAGAAAAGAAACACTACAATAAAAACCGTTATATAGCCTACTGTGCTTTTTTTGATCAGTTATGCACATTAGGGGTGTTTATGCAATTTAACTAATGAGTGCATTCTTTTATATTAAGCCTGGGGTTTTGTCTCGTCATTTTTCATACCATAAATACATTTTTTTCTGTTTTGTTGCATGTTTATTTTATTGCCTATTTAGGCTATTTACCTAAATCCACCCTATTTGTTTTATTTGTAGTTAGTGAAACTAGTATTTGTGTGTGTTGATCTTTTTTGGCGATCATACCAATAATGTAATATGAAATGTAAATTATTTACAGTGTATATAGACACGACTTCATTTAAAACACTGATAGCACATATAGCCTACGAAATATGGTGTGCTAATGTAATGTGGTCTTTAATAGTGTTCTCAAAACGTTAGCACAAAACATTATTTATAGATCGTTCATGGGACAGTTTTAGTGGGACAGTATGTAGGCTATATTTGTTTCAGAATGTTTGAACATTCAAAAGTAACGTTCTCATGATACTTGCATAATGGTTCAATAGAATGATCTCCCTTAACGTTCAAATGACCAAAAAAGTTGTTTAAATACTTTAACGTTTTCGTACCTTAACAGGAACGTTAGCAACTTATTTTTGTTAGCTGGGTTCAACCGTCGGCAGCAGCGACGTACGACTAGACCCGACAACCCGAGCCACAAACAGCAGCGGGACGAAACTGAAATGCGGCTAAACGGAGTTCAACCTGAGTGTGTAACCTGAGCATGAGGTATATTGACCCCTCACCAAATACACTCGCACTCCTCCTTCCTCCCCGCGCAGAGCCTCTCTACTGTTTGTGTGCACTCCGCTGATCCGGAGCGGAAATTCCTTTCCGTTTTTGTGAATGACAAACTTATTCACAATTCATCAACACAGTCCCGTTCCATCCGGCCCCGTTTCCACGGCGACGCTTGCTCGGCGCCTCCTGATTGGCTGGCCGACATAATGTATCCATTGAAACGCCTCGCGCTTGTATCCATTCACTATCTCGCAGAGACAGAGAGCACATCTAGGTCTGGAGCGGCGGAGGACGCAGCGTTGCTTTCTCCGGGATAAATCTCGAAGGGAAATAAAGCTACGAAGCGTTTTGCTTTCGCGACACGTCTGCGATCGATATTCGACTGGATATCTAGATCCATTCGTGTGAAAATCGACGGCGAGAGAGGTTATATAACGAGAGGACAGCGTCAGTGGCTCGCGTGAGTCATTGATAAATGCACACAGTTGCATGAATGGGCTGGAAGTAGAGCGAGTCTGCGCTTGACACTCGAAGCAAAACCCGAGGATTTGAATCATCTCGACGGCGCAGAAGAAACTTGGACTTGACAATCTCAATGCTCCAGGCCTGAGACGTCCACGGCCTATTGCAGCGCGCTTTTTCCGCAGTTTAAGGTCTCACGGTACCGTCCAGTATTTCACTAATGCTTGATAAGTTCAAACCCGTGCAGTTCGATTCGGTCATGGCCATAAGCAAGACGGTAGAGTGGCTGAAGGAGCAGCTGGAGACGCGCAGGGACTGTTTGCTCGTTATGGACTGCCGAGCGCAAGAGCTCTACGAATCGTCGCACGTCGAAACGGCCATTAACGTGGCCATCCCGAGCCTCATGCTCCGGCGACTCAAGAAGGGCAACCTGCCCATCAAGTCTCTGCTTTCCAACGGGGAAGACAGGGAGAGGTTCGCGCGGAGGTGCAAGACGGACACTATCGTGTTGTACGACGAGTACAGCTGCGAGTGGAATGAGAACATCGACGGCGGCTCTGTGCTGGGTTTACTGCTGAGGAGAATGAAGGACGAGGGCTACAAGGCTTTCTATCTTGAGGGTACGTTCACTTCCACCGCATTTTGTGATTTTACTTGCTGTATTTTTGTGGTTTACTGCAACTAAAAATGATACTAATTGATTTACAAGTAATCCATTAGCGACCCGTATGTTTTTCAATTTCACTTGTAACCATTCATTAGATACTTATAGTACCAATATCTATTTATTTATTTAGTCACTTTTACTTATTATTCGCATCCGTTTTTAACTATTTCATTGTTAATAGTAACACATTTTACCTTTTACATTTGCCTTTTTTTTTTCAGTGTTCCAACAAAAATGTACGTCACTAGTGATTGTTTATTAGAAACTAGTTATGATATACAAGCAAATATCTCCGTATACTAGTCACGTTTTGTATTTTACTGGTTACAGTTGCATTTTGAATTCCTTTGAATGGCTTCTTTATAGTAGAATTAAAAATAGGCCTAGTACTAGTCATTGAAAACATGACTAGTAACAATAGGAATTCACAGTAGTGTACACTAAATACATAATCTAGTGTATTTAGAACTGGAACTGGAATGTAAATAATCAAGTAGTTGCTAGTAAACAAAGGGTACTAGTATCTAATGAATGGATATTTGTGAAACAAAAAATATGCTAGTCATTATTTGTAATTAAAAATGGATACTCTTATAAAAATATGTGGTTAGCTTTAAGGCATGGATTTTAAATGTATTTCTAACTTGAACTTCACAGGTGGCTTCAGCAAATTTCAAGCTGAATTTCCCACAATGTGCGAGACGAACCTCGACGGTTCCTCCAGCAGCAGTTCACCGACCTCCCAGGTCCTGGGTCTCGGAGGGCTCCGGATCAGCTCTGACTCCTCGGACATCGAGTCGGACATCGATCGAGACCCAAGCAGTGCCACCGACTCGGACGGCAGCCCTCTTTCCAACCCCCAGCCCTCGTTCCCCGTGGAGATCCTGCCGCATCTGTATCTGGGCTGCGCAAAGGACTCCACGAACCTGGATATCCTGGAGGAGTTTGGCATCAAGTACATCTTGAACGTGACCCCTAATCTTCCTAACATGTTCGAGAATGCCGGGGAGTTCAAGTACAAGCAGATTCCCATCTCCGATCACTGGAGCCAGAATCTCTCACAGTTTTTCCCAGAAGCCATCAGCTTTATTGGTAAGCAAACACAATTATTGTTGCTTTAATTAGTCCCAGTTTTGATTAAACCTTCCGGGTCCTTTCAGTGTTTTGAAACCAAACGGATGGCACCGTTTTTTTATTGTTTGCATAAGTAACATATCCTGCGGTTGTGCAATTGTGACACACAGGCTTATGATGAAACGGGAGACTGAGGGGGGAGGTGGTAATTTGAGCTCAACAGGAAGGAAGCAAGCAGCATTGAAAGTAATCTAGGACAGAGCAATGTTTCGCCACACAATGAGGACAATTTACAGGGCAGTATTGACATCCTGTTAGCTTTGACAGGGCGCTGCCATGACTTCTACATTTACACGCCCAAATGGTACCATTGTCGAGTAACCTGGCAAGCGGAAGGATAATTTGATTAACCTTAATAGCCCATTTCCACGTCACGTTAACTGAGAAAATGGGCGAGTTGTTTTCTCTCAACCTGCAGTCATGCACTAGAAATCCTGCTGAATGAGGCCCCTTTTGTCAATGCTGGGACCGTAATGAATTCTGACAACCAAGCTCATGTACAATTGCATATTCATAAGTCAGTTAACTAACCGTCTTGTCTTTTTCCCCCCTCAGATGAGGCCCGCGGACAGAAGTGTGGCGTTCTCGTTCACTGCCTGGCCGGTATCAGCCGTTCTGTCACAGTAACGGTGGCGTACCTAATGCAGAAGCTCAACCTCTCCATGAACGATGCGTACGACATAGTCAAGATGAAGAAGTCCAACATCTCGCCCAATTTTAACTTCATGGGCCAACTTTTGGACTTTGAGCGTACGTTGGGACTCAAGAGCCCATGCGACAACCGAGTAGCGGCTCCGACCCAGCCGTTGTACTTCACCACGCCGACCAATCACAACGTTTTCCAGTTGGACCCTCTCGAGTCCACGTGAGGTCCTGCCCTGACTCGAATCGAACGCGAGTTTCTTTATTTCGACACCTGTCGAGGGGTTCCTGACGTTATTGATGTTGGCTTGAGATGACAGCCGACCAGAGTAACCACTGATGGGGCATGCGGTTGCCCAGAGCTTCTACGCTGCTGTTTAACGGAGAGAGATCATGTGACTCTATATCTCCAAGACTCTTTAAAGTAGTTTGTGTTATACATATATATAAATGTATGTATGTATGTATCTCTGTATATATACATATTCAAGCATGGAAAGACTGTGGAAATGGAAAGAACGTCCGATATATTGGGGCTGGTGTGCCAAAGAGACTTGACTGAAACTGAACAACGACAAATACTCCATTTGTTTTGTTTAGCACTTGCACCTTGACATTTTCTAGGTGTGCTCTTCTCGTCTTCAATGAAGACTTGCCTGTTTTTGGGACGAGACTTCCCTTCGGTAATGATGGCAGAGTGTACTGTACTCCAACTTATTTGCGTGGAGAAATTTTTGAAACATTTCTACATGTGTATATTAAGATGACGGTAATCCTTGCCGTAGTTAGAATATACCTGTTTTAAAGGAACGGCTGTAGATTTTTCTTCTCCTTTCTGTCCACTTTTTGTAAACAAACTGAATATCGATCAATATTATCTTTATCGACGAGTTAAATGCCAAAAATTTGAACAGGTTTTTGCAATGTGTGTATGTATAATATATTTCCACTTTTGCTTTACGGATCGATTCCGCCTTTCTCAGCCTTTTAACCATCATCACCAATCAAAGTTGTCATTCTCTTGCCTTAGTTCTGTACATAAGAGTGTTATTGTGCGGTAACCTTTCAGAGCAGTTCCCATAAGCTGCTTCTTTTCATCAGTACTTTTTTTAGCGGACTTGACCGTAAGAGCTTGCACGTTCAGAAGGGTCGTATGTGTACGAGGCATTCCTCGAATGCTATTCGGCGGGGTTTCAGATGCATGCCCATTTAGGACCCATACGCCTTTATACTACTCGTTTTTGTACATTTTCTGGGGACGTTGGAGCGTTGAAGCAAGTAACGCTGTTTTTTTTGTGTGCAAGGATTTGAGGTCTGTGTTGACAAAGCTGGGAGAACGTTTTGTGTCTCCTGTTCAGGGAAGCTCTGTGACATGCAATTTTTTGTGAGAAAAGTGATGGTTTTCAGGAGGGTTTTGTTGCCCCTCAAAGCCAAGGCCTGGTTGGGGGAGGGGCTGTTTTACAAAACCACTCCCCCCAATGTTACGAATGTAAAGAAATGATAAGTTATTAATAAATTGCTATTTTGTCTATTCAAATCTATCAATGTCTCTCTGTTTTCTTTGCTACGCTTGAAAATAAGAATAATTCCATAATCATTTACCATAATATTTAAACTAGTATTCAGTTGACAGTAAGAGTTACTGCTAACCATTGATTCAAAGACTAGATTAAACTTTGATGTAGAATGAGATTACAAGTTCCTGCAAATAAAGTGTTACTCAGTGTTGTTAAGTGAGCAAAACAACTTTCCATGCGGACAGGCTGGTATTTCCAGGTACAGGCTGGTTAGAGCAAAATGTCCCCCCCTGCGGCACTTCCTGACAGGAGATCAGGCTTCTGCTCTAAAAGCAAGTCCTGGCAAAACCGTCCACAACCTGACACCCTTGGCTTTTGCATACATCAGATGAAGGGATAATCCCTGTGTGGGAGTAAGAAATAGGGTTAAAATGAGTAATTATTATTTCTGATGGCAAAATAGCTTTGTATTGTTGTTACAATAATAACGATCTATTCTGCATATCTGCCAACATGAACACTGAGTAGGAGTAGTATTAGAATGGATTTTCTCATATTAGACACTCCTGTAATGTTTTTTTCCTACATTTGAATCACATTCATTTATTTTGTATTATAAATATTAAATATAAAAAGTTATTATATACATTTACATATACACCTATACGTAAATATTATACAATTTTATATAAAATGTATTATGAAAATGTAATGAGATAATAAAATAAAATAGCTTAATGATTTTAACTAAATAGAAAATAGAAATTTAATTATTATTATATAAATATAACGTGTGTGTGTGTGTGTGTGTGTGTGTGTATATATATAGAGAGAGAGAGAGAAATATATTAATATATTATTTTCTTATTATTAATATTAATGTCTAGTATATGTATTCATAATACTTAATATTAGTGTTAATGTATAATATATATATATAAGTATACATTTTTTATTTTAATATTTAAAAATATAGATTAGATAGATAGATAGATTATAATACAATACATAAATTAATATATTATTTAATTAAATGCAATAGCTTAGCTTAATAAATATAAACATTTCTGAATTATTTTAATTTTATGATGTATTATATTTATTATGTATTATTTATGTTATGTTCATTTCTAATAACATAAAAGGTAGCAGCTTTTGTAATAGCTTTTTAATCAGTTTTTAATATAGTTTATATAATCTATATATATTGCACACACATACATACATAAATACATACAATGAAATGTAATTATATTACAATTTATATTTTAATATTCAATTACATACTAGCATTTATACTAGCAGTATACTAGCATTTTAGTGACCAAGACAATGGTTTTAAGGCAACATGTGTACCAGTATTGTATTTGTCCTATAGTATTACTGTTACAGGTCTGTAAGTCTTTTAAGCAGTGAAAATAAACCCAACAGATTGTGACTATACTTGGCCAGTGTGCTAATCCTGTGTGAAAGGTTTCAGTCCCTGTCGTCCTCTTGTGACAGACTGCGCTGTGAAGGATTTGCCAACATGCCCAGCAATTTTCGGTGCTCAAGTTCCAGTGACCCCAACACCACTCTCCTCGCAAACCCCACCTCCTGTACTCCTGTCAGGCATCATCCGCCCACCACCTCCCTGCTCACCAGCTGCACTCTTCCATTTGTGTGCTTGTGTGAGCTGCAGTAGTGAAGGCAACCCTTGGCTAGAAGACCTCGTCTGTTGTCAATCACTTTTTACGGGCAGGTACGTAACCACACAATCATTTGGGCCAAAACAGATGGTTTGATCCACCCCCTTAGAATTTGAACAGAAAATCAGTGATTTTCTGTTCAAATTCTAAGTTACTCTAAAAATAAAGGTTCTTTGTTGGCGTCTATGGTCCAATGAAGAACCTTTAACATCAACGGAAACTTTTCATTGCACAAAAGGTTCTTTATTGTGGAAAAGGGTTCTTAGATGTTCTTCACACCAAGAAAAAATGTTTCTTTTAGAACTGTTTATTGAAAGATTCATTGGGGAACCAAAAATGATTCCATGGCATCACTTAGGAACATTCATTTTTAAGAGTAGAACCAAAATTCTAAATCAGTTCTTCAGAATTTAAAATGGTGCTCTGAAAAATCTATCTAGAGTATTTTTAGTCCAAAAAAGCATCTCAAGAAACTGATACGGCTAAAATGGTTCTTGAAATGAAAAGGAGCTGGAAAGAAGCTTTATGTAAGAGAGTAACTCAAGCCGCAGACATACATACCAATTAAAAGCTGACACATCTGTACTTTTTCTGTCAACATGGTGGAGGTGTACTGACTTAAAAGAAATATGGTAGTATATCTATTATCTCATCTTTCTTTTCTTCCATAACAAACAGTTTATCAAGACTAAACATCCTGGAGGTTATGCACAGGGCAGAAGAGAGTTTGAGTGTTGTGAGTAAACAGCACAGTGGGCACAGTGGATACGCTGTTATCACACTTAACTGCTACGGGCTCTTCTCCAAACCACCCACATGGAGAGTAAGAACTTCCGCCAGTGTGGGGAGAGAACTCACCCCTGGCAAAGTGATCTCTTTACCTCCTGCTCTCCATCTCAAACTCACGTTGAATACAAAAAGGCTTCAGCACTGCTTAGAAGATGGCAGTAATGGTGATATTTTTCATCACTTTACATAGTTTATATAGTGTGTGTGTGTGTGTGTGTGTGTGTGTGTGTGTGTAATGTATAGTGTACACTAGGGTTGGGAATCCAGAATATTTCTTTTTTTAACATCATTTTAAATCATTATATATATATATATAT
Source organism: Sinocyclocheilus grahami (assembly GCF_001515645.1). NCBI lineage: Eukaryota > Metazoa > Chordata > Actinopteri > Cypriniformes > Cyprinidae > Sinocyclocheilus > Sinocyclocheilus grahami. The sequence continues at coordinate 2,799,099 of NW_015505209.1, read as the reverse complement.
ACACACACACATTAGTGACCAAGACAATGGTTTTAAGGCAACATGTGTACCAGTATTGTATTTGTCCTATAGTATTACTGTTACAGGTCTGTAAGTCTTTTAAGCAGTGAAAATAAACCCAACAGATTGTGACTATACTTGGCCAGTGTGCTAATCCTGTGTGAAAGGTTTCAGTCCCTGTCGTCCTCTTGTGACAGACTGCGCTGTGAAGGATTTGCCAACATGCCCAGCAATTTTCGGTGCTCAAGTTCCAGTGACCCCAACACCACTCTCCTCGCAAACCCCACCTCCTGTACTCCTGTCAGGCATCATCCGCCCACCACCTCCCTGCTCACCAGCTGCACTCTTCCATTTGTGTGCTTGTGTGAGCTGCAGTAGTGAAGGCAACCCTTGGCTAGAAGACCTCGTCTGTTGTCAATCACTTTTTACGGGCAGGTACGTAACCACACAATCATTTGGGCCAAAACAGATGGTTTGATCCACCCCCTTAGAATTTGAACAGAAAATCAGTGATTTTCTGTTCAAATTCTAAGTTACTCTAAAAATAAAGGTTCTTTGTTGGCGTCTATGGTCCAATGAAGAACCTTTAACATCAACGGAAACTTTTCATTGCACAAAAGGTTCTTTATTGTGGAAAAGGGTTCTTAGATGTTCTTCACACCAAGAAAAAATGTTTCTTTTAGAACTGTTTATTGAAAGATTCATTGGGGAACCAAAAATGATTCCATGGCATCACTTAGGAACATTCATTTTTAAGAGTAGAACCAAAATTCTAAATCAGTTCTTCAGAATTTAAAATGGTGCTCTGAAAAATCTATCTAGAGTATTTTTAGTCCAAAAAAGCATCTCAAGAAACTGATACGGCTAAAATGGTTCTTGAAATGAAAAGGAGCTGGAAAGAAGCTTTATGTAAGAGAGTAACTCAAGCCGCAGACATACATACCAATTAAAAGCTGACACATCTGTACTTTTTCTGTCAACATGGTGGAGGTGTACTGACTTAAAAGAAATATGGTAGTATATCTATTATCTCATCTTTCTTTTCTTCCATAACAAACAGCCTATCAAGACTAAACATCCTGGAGGTTATGCACAGGGCAGAAGAGAGTTTGAGTGTTGTGAGTAAACAGCACAGTGGGCACAGTGGATACGCTGTTATCACACTTAACTGCTACGGGCTCTTCTCCAAACCACCCACATGGAGAGTAAGAACTTCCGCCAGTGTGGGGAGAGAACTCACCCCTGGCAAAGTGATCTCTTTACCTCCTGCTCTCCATCTCAAACTCACGTTGAATACAAAAAGGCTTCAGCACTGCTTAGAAGATGGCAGTAATGGTGATATTTTTCATCACTTTACATAGTTTATATAGTGTGTGTGTGTGTGTGTGTGTGTGTGTGTAATGTATAGTGTACACTAGGGTTGGGAATCCAGAATATTTCTTTTTTTAACATCATTTTAAATCATTATATATATATATATATACACACACACACACACACACACACACACACACACACACACTTACACGCATATATACTATTCACAATAAATATTAATGTTCATATTAATATGATTTATATTATTAATTATTAATATTTTATATTATTCATAGATTTTCTCATGTCAGACACCTATTCACATATTCTTTCTACATTTCAAACCCCTTATTTTGTTTTATAAACATTAAACAATTGATTACATACATTTACATATATAATACACACATATGCAATTTAATAATTTAATTTATTAGCTTAATTTCTTTATTTAAAGTTTAATTTATTAGCTTCTGAAGTAGTCTAAATGCATTTTTTTATAGAATAAATTTAAATTTCTCTATTATATAATACATTATTATTTATGTTAATTTATAAGGACAAAATATACTAACAAGTATATGTATAATTGTAAAATTTTTAAAGTAGTGTAGCTTAGTTATAGTTTATAACAGTTTATTTTTATATAGTTATATATATAATATATAAATATGTAATATTTATATTTAATATAAATACATTAATATATTCATAAATATATTTAAAATATGTATATGATGTATACATTTATAAATATATGTATAAATTAATGGGGTTCATATGTAGAGAAAACACATTACCTTAATATTAATTATATTACTAGGTTTACATTTATTATTAGTATTATGATGTAATGTTATAATATATAATAACTGTTACATATATTTTAAATATATTATACATTAGAAAAATTCATATTAATGACATATGTAATTATTTTATGTATATTATATATAATCTATATATGTGTGTGTGAAGAGAGAGGTAGCCAGGCAGACAGAGACAAAGAGGTTTTAGGACATTCAGTGTGTGTAGGTGGGACACTTCATTAAAAATGACAAACTTAATTATCCTCAGAGCCAGTGGTCGAGACCTCCACCTCCACACGCTCTGGAATGCTGGAGAGGAATGTCTTCCAAGCGCCACATAGAAGTGCTTTGTTTAGAAATAAAGCTTTCGCTTTCTGTGTTTTCACTCGCTTCTGGACTTCAGCAGCGGCAAAACAAGAGCTCTGTCGCTCAGCCCACGCGTGTCTCTCCGCGACAAAACTCCACGAGATTCCTTCCGTTCCTGTTTGCAGAGATGAGATGTGCTGTTGATTCAGAGCATGACGGACTTGTTGCCGCATTATCTAATCCACCAGAACCAAAAGTGTGTGTGTTTGCGTTATTAGCAAACACATCTGAATTCGTAACGGGACGAAAATCGCCAGCGGTTCAGCACAGTAGGCTACTACTCATCACAAGCTACAGGCCCAAATGAAATAAAGAGTGAGTTTCTTCATCGGCTATGAATAGATTCACGACGTGAATGTCAGCCCAGAGATCACAGCTCCCGGTTTGTGTTGCTTCCATCCATTTCAAGGCCCTTCGTGGCTTCATTTCTATGAAGGCCATGTTACAGCAAAGATGTGGTGGCAGCAGTTCACAAAAGGAGCACTCCAGCCGATATGAATCATCCGCCGCTGTCTCTGTGTGAGCCCACGCGGCTTGATGGAAAAGGAGTAAAAATAGTCATTATCATTTAAAAGCGCCTTTAAAAATAACGTGTGAGGGGGAGAGAGAGCGACAGAGACAGGAATGGTGAGAAAGAGCAAAAACATTGTGCCTCAACCCACCTACCTCCTGCAAACCAGGTATTACACACCATATTGTTAAAGGGTTAGTTCACCCAAAAATAAAAAATTAGCCCATAAATTACTCACCCTCAAGTCATTCTAGGTGTATATGACTTTCTTCTTTCAGACGAATCCAGTCGGAGTTATATTAAAAATGGTCTTTGATCTTTCAAGCTGTTTAATGCCACTCAGCGGGTGTTGCATGCATCGGTCCAAAAGAAGTTAAATAAAAAGCGCCCATGCATTAAAAAAAGTGTCTCACACAGCTCCAGGGGGTGAACAAAGGCCTCCTGTAGCGAATCGATGCATTTTTGTAAGAAAAATATCTATATTCAAAACATAATAATCACTTTAATGTAGCTTGCGCCAACAGTTGTACACGGAAGCAGCTCCGGGCGGATGACGAATGAGGTCGGCTTTACGCATGCGCTGCTCAGAAGTGATAAACGCGGAAGCGCAGGGGAGAGATCAAAACAAAACAACAGTCACTTATTAGAAGTACAAAACGAGGATTTGTAGAGAAGAATGTCGGAAGATTTCGATATAAGCCAAGAGGAGACTGGTTTTCCTTTGCTAAAGTAAGGAATCTTTGCTTCTTTTGCTCCTGTTAACAAACGTTGGTTTTCACGAGACTCACCGGCGCATGCGCAGCGCTGACCTCATACGTCATCCGCCCGGAGCTGCTTCCGTGTACAACTGTTGGCGCAAGCTACATTAAAGTGATTATTATGTTTTGAATATGAATATTTTTCTTACAAAAACTTAAGTTCTTAAGTCTGTTATTCAGCATTCACAGTCGCATATTTTAGTTTAGTATTAGGGATTTAATTAAGTTAAGTTAAGTTTTTGGCCTTGTGGTGTTTATTCTATCTTAACCTTCTAAACCTTAAATTAATCATTTATTTGTGTTAGCCGTTTATGCATATGCATATCTCAGAATGTTTGCATTTTCTGACAAGTATATATAATTTTCATAGATAAGCATTGGAATGCTGTTTTATATAGAATGTTGAATATTAATAATTAACCGTATTAATGGTAATTAATAAATAAAATATTAACTCGATACAATATTTAATATTTATTTAATATTCATATATTATTAATATTTTTATATTATTAGTAATAAAAAAATCACATTCAGTGGTATCGTTTAGCTATAGTATCGTATAGATAGTATAGGCTAGTTGTATTGTATATATATTGCATACATTTTACATATAAAATTATAAAAAGAATTCCATATATATTTATAAAATCTTAACAGAAAACTTGTTAAATATTAAAATATTAAATATATGGTGTTTATAAAGTCTGTATGCAACTTTTGTTGCACTTTACATTATATTATATAATAATAATTTGTTAAATTATATACTTTTTGAAGAATTATATAGTTTAGAAAACTATTAAAAACTTTAAAAACTAAACATATTTATAAATAGAATTATAAAAAATAATACATATAATTAAATATAATAAATTCTAAACAAAACGTATTAAATGTGAAAATATTATATATTAAAAAAAGATTAAGTATATAAGGTTTATAAAGTCTGTATAGCAATAAAACAACTTCTGTTGCACTCAGTGTTTAATATTATAAATGATAAACAAAACGTATTAAATGTGAAAATATTATATATTAAAAAAAGATTAAGTATATAAGGTTTATAAAGTCTGTATAGCAATAAAACAACTTCTGTTGCACTCAGTGTTTTTATATTATATTATATTATCTATGTTTACTTATTTAAAGATTTAAAAAATATCAAGTATTTCTAAACATTAAATATGAAAATAATATATTAAAATATTATATATAAATATACACACATATATATAATTACAAATTATATGCAGACTTTTATATATTATTATATTTATTATAGATGATAAAATAGCTTACAGAAAGTAAAAAAATGTGCTAATTATGTTAAAAGGCAAAATAATTGCGTTTAAAGGAAAAAATACAGGCCTTATTTCATCAATTTTTTTCTGATGATTTTGTGATGCAATTTTGTCTTAATTATATTACATTGTTTTATTATAATTATTAATCTTTTATTAAACTATAACATTTTTGAAGAATTATAAAACATTTAGAAAAACTTTTCATAACATAAAAACTATAAACATTTTAAAATCCTTTTAATAATTAGTGAGCAATTTATGTTTTTAAAAAGTAACAACTATAGTTATCAAGAGATTTTAAGTGAACTCTTATTTTTTATTTGACCAAATTAAATATGGTTAGATACCAAACATGCCATCAAAAACATAAAACAATCCCCTAGAAAATCAACATCAGAGGGCAAATATTGCTCTTAAAATAAAAGTGAATTACTGACAGACTTACACACCTACAGACTTTCATGCAGATTTAGAGTCTCTCTGCATCTTTGTCTTCCTCATTCTGTTTCCAGTGCTGTGACACGGCTCTCACCCACTCAGCACCAGACACAGGAAGGGAGTTAAGACTCACTCAGACCTGCCTTGTGAGTGGCTGCACTCCAGCAAATGATTAATATGTCTTATGCTTCAGAAACAAGAACAGAGGAGTGAGGGAGCAACCTGGGGTAAATAAGAAAAGGGAGAGTGTGAAACTGCGAAAAAATTCAGTATCGCAGCATGCAAATTAGTAATTCTCAGGGATAAGGTCCAAAAAAACTTGCTGATCCAAAATCAGCCAAATCACGTTGTGCATCTGACCTCTGTGACCTCACCTTAACAGAAACCAATGGTTTTCACACCTGAATCGCTCCAGTCTCTCACCTTGTTCAGACTAAATGCACATGTCTGCAGACTGACAGCATCATCTGTCCCTCCATCTCTCGGCAGGTTGACTCACCGCTGCAGTGCGGTTGCTAAGCAAACTCGGAGATAAATAAATAAAGAAAGTGAGTGTCTGTGTGTGTGAGAGAGAGAGATAGAGAGAGCGATGGCAGGGCTTGTGTTGAGCATGAATGACTGCACTCTGGGCTTCTGAATGGACCGGTCTCTGTTTGTATGAACGTTGCCAGATAGGCAGAGCAGACCATGTCATTTCCAGAAAGCACTGCTTTGGGAGTGTAGAGGCAGGACTGAGTGTCTTTCCAAATATGTTATTATACACACAAAGGTATAATCCAGATGTTTATGATTACATCTCACTACACACATACCTGGCCTGAATCGCATGAAACCTGGTTCAAACTTCACACTAAAATGGAGAGAAATAAGAAACTGTATTTTACTAAATGGAAATGAAGCCTATTTTCAGGACGTTTTTTTATTGCACATTTTTGTAACTAATTAAGCACATTCTCCCGTCAAATTCATAATGCAAAAAACACAATTTTTCTTTTTTTTTAAATGTATAATTTTATATTTATTTACTTTTGAAATATAATGCTTTAATATTTAGATTAAAAATACAATTAAACCAATCATAAATATCATAAATCAAAGAGGCACTTTGATGCATACTTATATTTACCTAAAAAGAAAAACATTAAATATCAAAAATCAGAGATACACTTCACCTTTTTGTTTAATATTTAATATCAGACTTCATATGTATTTACTTTTGTTTTCATATTTATATTTTATTATTTATCTATGTTTACATAATTTAAAGATTATAAAATAAATGTTATATTTACATATTATATATTAATCTATTTTTTATTTACACACATTTTACATTAATATACTATAAAACAAATAAATATCATAAATCAAAAAGACACTTTGATATATATTATATACATTTATATATATTATTTTATATTTTAAATGTACATATAAAGAAAAACATTAAATATAAAAAAAAATCAAAGATTCACTTAATATTTTTGATCCGTTGTTTACAATGTTTTAATATTTATATTTTATTATTCATCTATTTTTACATAATTTAAAGATTATAAAATAACTTAAAAAATAAAGTATTACTAAATATATTAAATATTAAAACATTATATATTAAAATAGTATACAAATATACACACATGCATATAATTACAAATTATATATAATTATAATAAAATATTTATTATTATATTTATTATATATTATAAAATAACTTACAGAAATTACAGTAATGTGCTACTTGCGTTAAAAGGCAAAATAATGTTTAAAAGGGAAACAAGATATTGTTCTAAAAACAGGCCTCATTTCCTCAACCTTTTCCCCCCTGATAATTTTGTGATGCAATTTTGCATATACAGTACAATTGTGTGTTATATATATACACACAGTCTGTCAGAACACTGTGTTCTTTCTGAGGATTGACACCAGAGTGAAAGCTAAGAACAGGAAACCCATTACAATCAATATGTTCCTTTTAGCCCTGTCCTTTCTACCTTTAATGGAGACTCGACAAACACTAAAACGGATACACTTCCCTATCATTTAAGGCACTTCAGCAAAGCTTGATCTACAGTATGACTCTTATTGGCTCAAATGTACAAAACCATATTTACAAATGACATCCCTGCAGGCATAAAAAACATGCAATCGGAGGTAAAGTTACAACAGGCATAAACTTAAGCATGACAAATTGTTTAATGGCTAAATAAGCTAGTTTTGCAACACACACACACACACACAGACACACAAACTAAGAATGAAACTTCACACTGGCCCTAAATGACTCACTCACATCCTAGTGTCATAGAAACATCCTCATAAACAAGCTCAAACAAACACACACAGAAACCCGGAGCCGCAACAGGAAGCTAGCTAGCGCTGAGAACAACCACCGCCAGCCATTGTGAAACCCAACACTGCTCAAACCTCCTCCCCTCCACATGCCAAAACACTGATGCTAGCAGTCGTATTTCTGTTTCAACCAAAGCACCCCCATCCCATGTCTCTCACTTTCCAGCTTCCCATCGCTAGAGGCCTGTACTGCTAGTTACTAGCGTAACACTTCTGTTTCCTGTCCTGCACAAACACACACAGAATGCAGACGCTCTTTCGCTAAACTGACCACCACCCGCCCAAGCGTGACCTTCCTCTTTGAACAAAGTGGTGTAAAATTGCTCTGACCTCTCATTCAACCTGTCCAAAAATTCACTTGAGGCAAAGGCGAGGTGAAGGTCCTTTTTGCCATTGTTTTCCTCTCAGGTTTATTGCTGGTGTCAGGATATTGCCATTGCAATACGTTTGTCCCATGGCTCGTCTTTTGGTGGTAAATGTAAAAGCATTGTTGTTCTAGCAATGCTTTTAGGTGTATTATTCAAAAACAAATTTGATTACTGAAAGATTTTTTCATTTAGTTCTCATAAAAGGTGTTGGTAATGGTATTTTGAAACGGTAGGGTGGCAACTTAAACCAATCCTAATTTAATAAGCAGTTCAACTACAGTAGAGTTTCATTTTTGAAAAGTAGTTCGCTACATTACACTACTAATAAACATTAGCAAACATCACTGAAACTATTTAAGGTGGCAGTATGTTCTTAAATATACACTACTAGTCAAAAAATGCAGTGTCACATGGCCCTTCATAAATCATTCTAGTAGGCCGATTTATCATCAGTTATTATTGGTGCTCAGTTATTAACAATAGTACATATTCAGTGTTGAAAACAGTTTTTGCTGCTAAACAATTTTTGTAGAAAGTATGAAACATTACTTTTTAGGATTATTAAGAGTATTATTAATTGGAAAGTTCAAAGCATATATTTGAAATATAATTTTTTTTTTTGTAACGTTATAAATGTTTTTACGGTCACTTTTGATAAATTTTAATGTGTTCTTGCTGGGGGAAAAAAAGTATTAATTTAAAAAATGTTTTTAGCTTTAAAAGCTAAAAGCATTCAACCTGAAAAGTTAAATTACTAAATAAATACATAAATAAAAAGAAAGAAATTGATGCACCCAAAATTATGTAAATAAGTTGAAGACAGCTGTGAAGAGCAGCATTTATGTTTAAGTTAACTTTAAATATTATTTAAATATACTAAGTATTTAATTACACTCTTAAAAATAAAGGTGCTTCAAAAGGTTCTTCAAGCGATGCCACAGAAGAACCATTTTTGGTTCCACAAAGAAGCATTCAGTCAAAGGTTCTTTAAAGAACCATCTCTTTCTTACCTTTTTATAATCTGAAGAACCTTTTCTTCGCCACAAAGAACCTTTTGTGAAACAGAACGGTCCTTCAGATGTTAAAGGTTCTTCATAGAACCATTTAGACAAAAAGATTATTTTATGGCATCATGAAGCACCTTTATTTTTAAGAGTGTATTTAGCTAAAATGCTTCTGCAGAAAGTTTTAAATCAGTGAATCTGTTTTTTTGAAAGATTCATTTACCTAAACTATCCAAACAAACTGATTCACTGGAATAAATCTGTGAATCCTTTATATTATTCACTCCAAAAATATTAGCCAGACCTTTAAAACTCAAATGGTAGCACTAGCAGCAGCAAGGTCATGAGGGAATGTAGGAATTTCTAAAATGTATCCCTCAAATTCATGTCGCTTTGGATAAAAAGTGCCTGTCAAACATACCAGCATGTTGCGATTAGCAAACCAATCATTGCCTGTTGTTGTTGTGGTACAGTGCAAGTGTCGACCAATTCATGGGTTTGCCTCATGGAGAGAGCGAGAACGGCCGCTCTTCTGTTTGATCCAGAGCTCTAATCCCTTCAGCAGAGCCCTGACTTCCTCTCCTCAGGGACGCAGGAAGAGATGGACTCCAGAGAGAGTGAAGGGGGAGCAGCACCTGTTCAGTTTCCCCCACATTCCCTCCCTCCAGCTCTCGCCCTCAGAGGGCTCGCAGGGGGGCGGAAAAACTGAAGACTACAAATGACAGCTGCACTTTTACTCAGAAGGAGGGTGGCGTGGAGAGGAAGGAAGGAAGGATGGATGGATAGATGGGGAAAATGAATTCTTTTCAAGTGGCTAAAGGGATTGATCGTGGTACCACCAGCTTCAAGGCTACCTGTAGAGCAGTCGTCCCTGTCGGCGTCTACTTCTTTGCCCTTTGTGCTGTGGACAGAAACTCAAGAACATTTTTATTAAACTAACAATTTTTAATTTGAACTTTTTTTTTTACTCTTTATTTATTTGTTTATGAGGGTCAATTTAAAACTAAATCTTTTTATTTTATATATATAAAAATATATATATTTTAAAATATATATATATTATATTACAAATATTTTTTATAACCAAAAATATTTTTTACAAACCGTTTCCGTATTTATTGTGTAAACATTAGATTTATTTTAGTATTATTTATATTTTATTAGTGTTTATTAATATTTTGAATTAGTTTTTTATTTTATATTTCAGTTTTTATTACTTAAATATATTTCATTTCACTTTTTGTAATTGTTTTAGTTAACAATAAATTAAAAAATTATCTAATATAAACATTATGACCATCTCAGAGCTGTGATGTCATTTAAAAAAATTCTGCAACTTTAAAAAAAAAATTTGTTTTAAAGGATAGTCAGTAGTAGAGAAAAACTTGAGATGAAAGACAAAGAAAAATATATTTATACAATTATATTTATATAATATATAAATATGAACAATATTTGTATTGTGCATAATTTCCAATCATTCCTGTAACTTTGTCAAGTAATGCAATAAGTATAAAATGATCATTTTATTGTCTGTATTTCATATGCATAAAATGATAAGAAAGCCTAAGTAAGCCAAATTAGTTAGTCATTTCTTTCCAAAAAGGTTTAAAATGTCATTACCACAACAGAATGCTATGCATGGCAGAAATGAAACTAGTGGAAATTTTCATTCATTTCAGAAAGTTAAATTAAAGCGTAAATTATATATAGTGTATCATCTCAGTTACATAGTGAAAAGTAATGAAAAGAACTTGCTCTGAAGAAAGACAAGAACATGGCTTGGGATACATCCACGAATGGCGTCACAAGAAGTCAGCTTCGCTGCCAGTAATGTCCATGTATGCTTGTTTGAGCAGCGTGTTGGTTTCTCTTACAACAGCAGGCCATCAATCTCAACAAAGGGGGTTATGGGGCCCCTGAGTCGAGCCGTGGAGAATAGATGAAGCTGGGGTCAGAAAACGGCCGGACGTCCCCCGAAACACCCAACACCCCCATACTTGTCACCCAGCCCCCCCACCCGCATGCCCTAGGCTGAATAACAGATTTCACGCTGTCTGAGGAGGGAGGTTGAGAGCAGATTGTGTGTGCGGAGGAGGATGGGAAGTGGGGGGCCGCTATTGAAAGGTGTTAAATGATAGTAAAATGGTAGGATTAAGGCAGGACAATGCCGGGCAGTAATCCCTTTTTCCACAATAACCTCCTTCTATCCATTTGCCTTGTTCCAGTCCTCTGCTCTCTTTCTTTCTCTCCCCCTTTGCTCCTCTCAGGGGTCTCTTATAATGCGGATGGGAGAGAGTGATGAAAAAGAGAAAGAGCGACGCGGAACAAAGACCGAAGACACTGAATCAGGACAGCGTTCCCGAATGTACCGAGTGTGTCACGTTTGCAAGTCTGAGAAGTTAAATATCCATAAAAGTTTAAACACGGAAAGCCACGGTGACTTGAAAGTGACTCTTGACACTCGTCTCTGACTATTGTGATGAATGCAGGAAGGTCAAGGGTTGGGAATTCCTAAGTGATGAGCGCAGTTGTTGTTCTTGTCAAGTCCCTTTCAAAGAAGCCGGGGAAGGGTTTGGGGGCCAGCGAGGTTGACAGCCGGGTCAAAAGGTCACCTTTGAGTTTCAAGTTAAAAAATCCGACAGAGAGATTCAAAGAGATAAGAGCGGCCCGCTTTAGCAGAACATCCAGCATTACAGATCTGATGAGACCGTGACCGTGGAAAAAAAAAAAACATGCTTGAACTTCCAGCCGTTTACATCTTTGACAAATATTACACTGATCCTTCATACAAACATTCATCTGAGACCTAAACAAATGAAAAACAGGAAAACTCTGGGTTTTAAATAATGTTTCTCTATCTATCTATCTATCTATCTATCTATCTATCTATCAATTATCACTATATATCACTTCCAAATGATTGGGACGCAATGAAAAATAGCCTAAATACATACATACCTTATTATTTTCAAAATAATATTATTATATATTCCAAATCCTTGGGTTGTCATGAAGATAGCATAAATAAATAAATATTAGAGATGTCACAGAAATCGCATTCAAAATAAAGGATTGTGTGTACATAATATTTACACATTATTTAAGAAATATTTATGTGTATATATATATATATATATATATATATATGTGCTTTATATTAAATAAATATAAATAATATATAAATAAAAATATACATATTACGTATATTTCTTAAATATATTTATGTATGTGTATATTTATATATAAATAGAAATATACACAGTACACACATATATATTATGTAAACAAAATTTTGTTTTAGTTGCGATTAATCGTTTTGACAGCACTATTATCTATTTATTTATTGATTGATTTATCTTCATGAAAATGCAAGGATTTGGAATATATACTAATATTATTTGGAAAATATATAATGTATGTATGTATTTAGGCCATTTTTCATGGAATCTATCTATCTGTCTGTCTATCTATCTAATTATTTTCTATTATCTAATTTATTTCCAAAATAATATCACTGCATATTCTAAAGCTTTGGAATGGCACAACAACTAACTACTTTATTTATTTATTTAAAAAGCAGTTATTTCCTAAGACAGCTATTTCCTATATCATTATGTATTCAAAGCCTTGGGGTGCCCTGAAAAAATGGCCTAAATGTATTTATTTGTTTATTAAATTAAACTGACTTAAATTGAAACCTTACAGGCTTGGTTGGCCATGGGTTTTGTATAAAAAGCCCTCGTGAGAACGTGGACTCTTTCAAAATGTCACTGAATCATTGAATTACCTTTTCAAGGTTTTTTTTTTTTGCATTTCATGCATTCAAAAACCTTCAGTGCAAGTGGTCTGTCTGGTTTATTTGTAGTCTTGCGTTTGTACATGTGTATGTTTTGTGTTTACTGTATGCTCTGTGCAAGAGCTGGAATGCACAAAGCAGTGGCAGGCACGTTGTAAACGCGTCACTGAAAGGTATGCCAGCTGCTCACCATATCACACTCCTATCTGGGGTTCATGAAGGGGGCATGAGGCAAAGAAGTGTTACAGAGGACGGATATGAACGCACACCTTAATCTACCCTCTGAGCTGCGCTGACAACCCTGCTGTCACTTGGTCCAATTGACTGGAACATTTTGTAAAGTTTTTTCTTGAAAGGCATACAAACAGATTCCCGGTAACATCAGATATGTGTCAATGTGTCAGCGCTGATCCTTTAATAAATGACAGATCACAAGCTTCCTGTTTGAACATACCATGACCAGAAAAAGTCTGAACACTTAAGCCACACTTAAAATTAATGATGTTGCGGTAAATAGCAAACCAAGAGGTATCACTTTCACAAAAGATGGGTTTGAAATGATAAAACAATATGTATGCTATCATTGAACAGTTTTTTTTTGTTTGTTTTAAAGAAATTAATAATTTTATTCAGCAAGGATGCATTAAACTGATCAGACGTTACAGTAAAGACATTCATATAATGTTAAAAAAGATTTCTATTTCAAATAAATATGGTTCTTCTTAACTATTTATTCATGCAGTTTCCACAGAGATATTATTAGGACAACTTTTTTAACACTGATGATAATAATAAAAGTTTCTTGAGCAGCAAGTCAGCATATTAGAATGATTTCTGAAGGATTATGTGACGCTGAAGTGTGGAGTAATGATGCTGTAAATTCAGCATTGCATCACAGGAATAAATTACATTTTAGAATATATTAAAATAGAAAGCAGTTATTTTAAATTGTAAAAATATTTCACAATATTACTGTGTTTAATGTATTTGTAATCACATAAATGTAGCCTTAAAGGCTTCTTTTAAAAACATTAAAAAATCTTATGACCCCTAACTATTGAATGTTCAAAATAAAGACAAAGAGCATTTAGATAATTTCTGGTTGTCAAACTGACATCATACATCCACTAAAATCTACAAACATATCATATTTGGTCAAATATTGTCTAAATTCCTAAAGATCTTGAACAGAACGGTTGAAAGCTGGAACAGGAGGAAGTGGAAAGACTTGGGGGTGTTGAGAAGGTGGCAATAACATTGTAGCTGTCACCACAGCATCTGTGTGCCAGTTCCATGTTGTGTGAGCCCACAGTCATGATCACCCAGCTCTAAAAGAGAAAATCCAGTGGTCTCGCAGGTCTAATCCACTAAAAAGCTTCATTGGCAATCTTGCTTCACACACACTTAGCAGAAGTTTGCTCTAAAGTTATAAGCTCCCATCAGCACAATGTAAAAAAGCGCTTAATTCTCCACTAAATAACCGAAGCCAAATTCCGGTACTGCCGCCACATTAACAGATTAACAGGCATTCACCTACATTTATTGTGGCCTGTATGAGCCCTCGTGACTTTGTGTCTGGAGACAGAACAAATGCAATAGAAAATTAGGCTTTTTACGACACTCCAGACAGGAAACAGCCACGCCACCTCCTCCGGTTATCATAAAACTACGCAAACAGGCAACTAAAAGTTGACTGGCGTGTGTGTTTGTGCATTGTGGGGCTTATTTAGCCCGACCTTGAGGAAAATGTTTATATTACGTGGGTGCTAATGAGAAGCAGAGGTGCTGTTGTCTAGCCTGCTAGCTGTGAGGTCAATAAAAGCGAGTGTCCAGCGCTAATCAGCTAAGGCAGGAAGGAAGGACAGAGGGGGACGCATTAGTCTGCTAGAGGCCCTTTTGGATGGAGCGGCTCAGCTGTTTAATGAAGTAGAGGATGGTTGGGTGAAGCAGTTACGAGGCAAAACCACAGGAGCCTCTACAAAGACCTCCACATAAATGCCACTACAGTCTTTATGCCAGTTAATGGACGCACAAGAATGTTTTTGCCGGAGATGAGGGGAGTGGGACAGGTTTCCTCTGTAATAAACTACTGTTAGCCAGCAATTTCCAGTCTGGTGGCAATAACAGACCGGCTAAACAGGAACAATGACAGAGTGAATAATTAGAAAGAGTGTATGCCTTCGTTTCTGTGTCTTTAGTTACAGTTTTCATTCTGGGCTCCTGATCAGGTGACCAGAAGCTGAATGAGTAAGTTGTTAAATTTAATAAATGGCAGATCACAAACTTTCAACAGAAATCATATGTGAACAATTAAACCACAATTACAATGAAATCATTACATTAAACATAAAATTATAATCAAACCAAGAAGCATGTATTTTAAATAAATAAATTATTTTATTCATCAAGGACACATTAATTTGATGAAAAGTGACAGTAAAGACATTTACAAAGTTACAGTAATGCTTAATTATTTTATCAATCACTGTTTTGAACCAGTTCTTTTCAATGAAATGGTAAAAAAGGTTAGCAAAGTAATCTGAATCTATGAGCGATTCATTTTGTGTGATTCATTTAACTTACTATACTTACTATATTCTTTCTCTAAGGAATAATTTTGGGTGTAGCCTAGCCAGTTATGAGTTTAAGTTAGCATGTTTACTAGTAGATTTGGTGTTTCTGGGAAGCCAAACTTTAAAATGCATTTTCAGTGGGCCAGCTTTCGTTTTCTGGGCCTAAACGTACATTTACATGAACACAAAATGCACTTCCAATCAACATCAGAGGGCAATGTCACACTTCAATAACATAAAAACAGTAGCTCCCAAGCATTTCAATAATGCCCTAACACAAGTCTCAAATGGACTACTTACTTAGTGTGGGTGGAGGTCACAGGCAGTCCAGCCAGGCTTCTGTAGAGTGATTGATGACTGAAAACCAGCCATCGGTTGCATAACCTGGACACACAGTGACACAGCGCTTACCCCCATTAACAAAGAAAACAGGGATCCAGTTTCCACATTAACACCAGAGTGCACTGGAAATGGAGAACCTCTTAATCTGAAGAGTTGTTAAAAGCCAGATCCGCTTAAATTAGATTAGATCAATGAGTTAAAACGCTGGTTTCTGAATTAGGAAATGGCCATGACTAATTTTTTTGTCTAAATATGAGTTGTCATGAGTTGTAAATGGAAAAAAGTAGATCACTCATATCCTTCCATCGATGGATAAACCAAATAAAATATTAAATTATTACATAAGTTTGAGCAAGGTATTTGTTCAACAGGGAGTGGTGGCAGGTTTGGTCTTGTGGGTGTTGATTTTAAACCTGCAATCACAATAATCAGGTTTCCAGAGAAGTGATGACACAGCTTCACAAACAGGTGCCATCACGTCTTTTTCTGCTCTGCCGGACGTGAACCAGGTGACCTTGCTCTTGTTGAGCACTCAGGAGGCCGAACACCTGGTGCAGAACAATGACTGTTTGGTCACATGAGAAAGGTCCTTTCAGGTTTGATCAATGTGAAGTTAAAGGGATGAGCCAGATTCCTTCACGGTGGAAATAATCCTGCAGTGTGTTATGGGAACACCTTGACTTGACTTGCTGAGGTTGGATATGTGGAATGCTGTGGATTCCACATATTCAACACATAATGTTGAACCGTGAATCTGATTAATAATAATAATAATTGCACACATCTGGAGCTTCTACGACAAAATGTTTTTTAACGATTAATGATTCTTTTGAGTAACTACTTGTAAGGATCAAAGATTCAGAATAAAGAAATTCAAATGTAATTTCGAAATTATGATAATTTCAAAAATAAATACATTTAAAACTATTTTTAGAGCCATTAAATATTTTGTATATTGCATGCAATCCGATAATTGGCCTTAATAACAATACTAAATAAACTAATAAAAAATGTGTTGGCATATTTTATTCAGTAGCCTAATATTTATAAATACCACTGACAAAACGCATGGTGAAGGCTATATTGTTAACTATGACATGAACAGCCTGCAGTAGGCCTAAAGCCCCGTTCACACCAAGAACGATAACTATAAAGATAACGATAACGATATAGTTATAAAAATCGTTCTCAATATTAAAGAATAGCATAGTTCACACCACAACTATAACGAGAACGATATCGTTGTGATCACTTTCAAAACGATTTTTTTTCCAGCTGATGAACGATAAAACACTGACAGCCAATCAGAATCCACCCTGCTGTAACGAGCTCGAGGATTGAAAGCGGCAGACGCGCGTGCGCTTAGAATAAACAGACGATATCGTTCGCTGGTGTGGACTCTATCGTTATCTTTATAGTTATCTTTATAGTTATCGTTCTTGGTGTGAACGGTGCTTAACGGTTTAAGTCTAAGTTGTATGTTTATGATTTACTGTTTATTAATTTGATTTAGTAAGATTTATAATACTAATTTATAAATATTTATAATACTACTGACGAAATGCGTGGTGTGTTTATATAACTCTAAAGCATCGTGATTTGAACAGTCAGTCAGTAACTGATTTTGATTCACTAAAAAAGAATCGGCTCGTAAGAGTCATTCGTTCAGGAATCAGACTACAGCGCTATATATGTTACGCTATATGTTTTTGACTAAAAATAACCGATTATAAAGCAATCATTTTAATCACACTTTTGGAATCACACTAAACTGTTTATACTGTATTATTTTTTTAATTTATGATTCACTAGAAAAAGAATCAGCTCATAAGAGTCATTCGTTTGAGAATCGGTCTACCCTGACCGCACCGTATCTTTCGCGCTGTATATTTCAACCGCAGACACCTCTTCACATTGCGCCTGATTTGTACATACTGTAGAACACCAAGGTAAAAAAAAAAGTCTGTTCTAGTCACAGCACTGCTGCATTTTCCAACATATCCCCATTTTTTATGAGAATCGTTTCAGGCAACAAACCGAGAGCATAAACAGTTTGACATGAACTAAAAATAAAACATCCTAGAGAATGTTTCTCACGCTTTCTGTGCTTCTTCATCTTCTGTACAAACAGTATCATGAGATATAAAGAGGAGACCAGATATAACTGCTACTGTTTTCTGTCGAGGTCCACATGACCACCAGATAAATGCGGCTATTCATTAGCTTTCACAGCGACAGAAGAACCTACTTTACAACTGCAAGACTGGGTTTTACTGCCTCAGAGGGTTTAGTCTTGTATGACCTCTATTTAGATTTCATTGTGTCACATCAATGCTTAACAGTTAAGTATTCTTTTGTGAGAGGTGATTCATTGGCTTTGACATTTATTAATGAACTACCGTGAACATCCTACACATTAAGTCATTAGTCAACACGTTACAAATGAAGAGAGTCAAAACAGGGAGAATGAATGGATTCGCCAAAGCTGACTGAGGTGATTTTCCTCAAAATATGCTTTTTTTTTGCAAACAAATGGAACACCTAATCTTCCTGTCAGGGTGTCATTTGACCCTTTAGATGACGGTCAAACATTCGGGTCCTCCCATAAACATGCACACTTCACCATAATTATATCCTGTTATAAAAATTCCACTGTGTTCTGGTTGCAGCTTGATGACTGAGACTCAGGCGGTTTGAAGAGACAGTTCAAAAGGTTAGTGCTGAGGAGGGGGAAGCGTCGTACCTGATAAAGAAGAGATGCAGGAGGCCACAGGTCGCTTTGAACCTTTTGATATGAGTAGGAGGTAAAGAGGTTTGCACTTGACGACCACACAAGCTCCAAACAGTAAGTGAGAGTAGCATGTTCTTTCAGTCAGTGACAGTCTAATTAGCTGTATAAAATTGAATGTTATCACATAGTCAGTGATATAGTATTTGATGTTGATGTGAATACTTCTTTTTCGCATTTGCTGTTGTCTTCCTGTCGCTGAGCTAAGAATGCATTAAAGTCATATTATGCAAGAATTACCTTCACTCAAGCATGAGAGAGAGAGAAGCAGAAAGCTGGCCTGCTTAAATATTGATGAGTTTAAAACAGTCATGCCGTGCTCAGTAAACTGTTCAGGTCTTTTCCGTTCAGAGTTACACAAAGGGTGTCAAATCATCCATCTTGCCCATTGCACAAGATAAAACAGATGACTCATTGCCCACGTTATACCTTTATTTAGCTTTTTTTTCAATAAATATATAAAAAAATCATCTATATAAAATAAAATATACAATTATACAAAATAAAATGTTAAGCAATAACAATATCAAATAAATATGTAATACAATGTTTTAATGAATAAAATGAAATACAAACTTAACTTAAATAAAAATATTATTATATTGTTTTTAAGACACATTATTTTTAT
This sequence comes from Sinocyclocheilus grahami, assembly GCF_001515645.1. Taxonomy (NCBI): domain Eukaryota; kingdom Metazoa; phylum Chordata; class Actinopteri; order Cypriniformes; family Cyprinidae; genus Sinocyclocheilus; species Sinocyclocheilus grahami. The sequence goes on along the minus strand of NW_015505209.1, from coordinate 2,779,739 downwards.
TCAAAATCAAATCGATTGAAATTAGAGTTGTAAACATATATAAATAAATGAATTTTAATTTAAAACCAAGACCAAAATTTTACTTAAAACTACATTTGATTTATATGATTGCATTACAGCAATAAATGTTTATATATATATATATATATATATATATATATATATATATACATACACATTACAGTAATGAAAGTTTTGAGGTAAATAAAATAAATATAGATAGATAGATAGATAGATACAATTCCTTAATCAAATATTTGTATTAATAAACAGATTATACTTTTATTATTATTAAGATTACATTTTTATTACTGTAATGCACATTTTTTTTACAGTAATGAAAATGTAGGGGAAAATGTGCTCAAGTTGTCATAAACAATAATCTTAATAGTTCTAAAACCTAACTTCTTTATTTTTTTTCTTTTGTTTTAAGGGCTAAATATGACTCATAAATTTCTTTGTGAGATTTGCCTGGTTAATATATTACTCTTGGCGTGTAGTCTCTTCCTCTAGCTTGACTATAATACAGCAAAGGTCACAGCAGTGTACATGTGACTGTCTACTGTGAAATAGCAGTCACATATCAGTAGGAAGAGTGCTAAACCAGAGTTCAGGATGTGGTCTGCAGCTGTTGGTGACAAAAGGAGGGCTGGGGCTCAACTGTTTAACAAGGAAGGAACCCATGCTCAGTTGACACCATAGCAAAACTTATGACACCATGTGGCTTCTGCCAGTCACTGCTCCACTGGGAGCTGTTTACTCCCTTTCATGCTAAATCGCCCTCGGCTCTCAACCAGAAATGGTTTCCCATTACCACCAACTTCTACACCCGTATTGGCAAAAAATGTAAAGTTTATTCTAAAAGGTCACCAGAGACAGTTTAATGGATCATTTTTTTTGTGCAGAACTAAAACATTTGTCATCGCAAATCAGAATACCCTGTACACAAGAGTCACTGATTATCATTTTATTTGATAAAAGTGGCAAATTTGATATGATTAGGGATTTGGAAAATGTTCAAATCAAAGTTTTGTGTGATAGTAAACAACAACAATGACAAAGCAAGGGGACTCAATGTGACTTGTGCACACATGCTACGAGCACATGCATTGAGTTACATGTATTATTTACTCCTTCTGAAGGTTTGGCCTAGTACACAGTGAAAACACTTGAATCTTTAACAAGGGTACCGTGGTAGTGACTGTGTTTGGGGAAGCTGACGTGTTTCGTGCCCTCACTGACTCAAGGATACATGGTTGATTATCTTTAGGACGCAACAGGCCGTGAAACAGCATTGGTGCAGTTGAGCTGGCAGGAGGTGACGTGACAGTCTCATGTCGCACTTCTGAGATGAGATAAGTCATGGTAAGACTCGCAGATGAGCTCAGCGTGTCGCAGTGATCGCTAGAGAGGTGCGGACCAAAGCTTCAGGTTCCATCCTGTCAGGGAACAACACTAAACAAGCTGTTTAATCCTACCTTATGGTATCAGACAAACTCAGAAACTCAGAATCTGGATGTTCCTCAACTGTGACTTTGTTTTTCATAACTGCAGCTTGGATTCGCAACTTTATTTCTCATAATTGCGACTGCATATCTCACAATACAACGTTATATCTCACAATTGCAACATTATTAATCAAAGTTTTTGCTTTGTTTCTCGTAGTTTCAACTTTGTTTCTCATAAATTTGACTTTATTTCTCACATTGTCATTTTATATTCCTCAGCTGAGATCTTGCATTTGCAACTTTATTTCTGATAATTACGACTTTGTCTCACAATATGACTTTATATTTCCTGACTATTTTATCCTACATTTGCAAAAAATTTTCCCAAAATTGCAGTTGTTTATCATAATTACAGCTTTATATCTCTCATTATGACGTTATATTCCACAACTGAGACTTTTTCATTATTGAAAATGTATATCTCCCAATTGCAACTTTGTTTTTCATAACTGTGACTTTATAGCTTGCATTCACAACTTTTGTTCTCATAACTGCAACTACACACACACACAATTTGACTATATATCTTTCAATTGCAACACTATTTCTCAAAGTTGCAGCTGTTTCTTGTAATCACATTTTTAGATCTCACATTGTGACTTTATATTCCCTAATTGCAACCTTCTCATAATTGCAGCTTCATATCTAACATTGTGAGATTATATTTCCTAGTTGCTACTTTATTTCTCATGATTGTGACTGTTTATCTCACAATGACTTGTATTTCACAATGTTACTCTATATTTTCAAAATTAATCTAACATCCTTTTTTTATTTATTTATTTTGCTCTGAGACAGAAATGGGCTTATAATTCATGTAATTCAAGTTGTGTTCAAATTCCCAATTTTACATTTAGCTCATCTACAGCTGTGTGCTTCATTTGATAAATATACAAATGTACAAATATTTTAAATTGTGTTGCGTCATATATGTGTTCTGTATGTCGGGCAAGATTCCTTTTCCAGCACTTTCAGGACAGAGCCATCAATACATTCTTGCTCGGCCGCTCATCCTTGAAAACATGAGTTAAACTGAAGTAAGCATGGACACGTAATCACTTATTTAATCAGGCTTCTTCCATATACTGAGCCAGCAGAAAGAAGATAAACTACAGAACACAAGAGACTTAGTCATTCAGCCAAAGCATGAACAAAACGGCCAAATATACTTGACTACCTCATTTGAGTTTACATCAGCCTGAAGAAAGAGTAAATATCACAACGCACTGAGAATGAATAAAATATAGTTGTAGCCACATTGCACATTAAAATTGCAATATTCTAATGAATACTTCAGGTTATGACCTCCGTTCATTCGATCTCTCTAACATCTTAAAAATTCTGACATCATAGGCAAGGGAGCTGCATATGAACTCATCTGCTTGATTTTTGATTAGATGATTTCATTGCGAAAGATTTTACGAGCCCCTCATGAGATCTTCACTACACGTGTAATGGCATCATACTGTATAATGCACAATAAGCTCCCAGCACTTACCAAAAGCACATTAATAATATAGATCACTTTTGCATTTTAAAACATCAGTCATTGCATGCTTTCAAACCAGCACTTTCTACTCAGACTAACCAAGGTGGATTATGAGAATAACAAATGTAAAGGCTAAGTGTGTAATTTCTGCACCATTAGAAGATTTGGAAGAGGGGAGAAGTGTTGAAGTGGGGCAAGGATTGCTTCCCAGTCTGCTTCCCCGTGACTCCATCACCAGCCAAGAAACTCATGGCTGTCCTTCCCGTGAATTCAACCTCCGTTGAAAGTTCCCTTGAGAAGCAATCCATAGATGTTCCAGCCTGCTATGCCCCCTTCCACGACGTGTTTTGCCCTAAACAAGCCTCCCGCTTACCACCACATCGGCCATGGGACTGTGCCATAGATCTCATTCCGGGTGAGCCAGTGCCTCGGGGGAAAAATCTATTCACTGTCGCTTCCTGAACAGAAGGCCATGGAGGACTACATCAAGAAGGCGCTGGGTCAAGGTTCCATCCGTCCATCTAACTCCCCTGCTGCATCAAGTTTCTTCTTCGTGGCCAAGAAGGACGGAGGCTTCAGGCCCTGTATAGGCCCTGTATAGATTACCGAGCATTAAACAACATCACCATCAAATTCGCGGACCTTCGAAGAGCTGAAACACCTACCTATCAACCAGGACAGAAGATATGGCTGTCGACTCGGGACATCAGACTGCGCCTGCCCTGTAAAAAGCTCAGTCCCAGATTTGTTGGCCCCTTCACCATCCTGGAACCCGGTCACCTACAAACTCCAACTCCCCTCATCCCACATTTCACGTATCACTGCTGAAACTTCACCATGAACCTGTCTCTCTCCCCACAGAGCCTGGGCAGACGGAGGAACCCCCTCTTCCCTTGATCCTAGATGAAGGATCCGTCTACCAGGTGATGGAAATTCTGCGGTCCCGGCGCTGTGGTGGTCATCTGGAATGCCTCGTGGACTGGGAAGGATATGGACCCGAGGAACGCTCATGGGTACCTAGGACCGATATATTGGACCCCGCCTTAATGTCTGAGTTACTTACCTCCTGTGTTCCTCCTAGTGTCTCCTCGTCTCCAAGTGTCTCCTGTTCCTCCTAGTTCCCGGATCGCTGAGGTGTGTGCTCCTCCTGCCTGCATTCCAGCTCCTGTACAGCCAAAGACCCAGATTACCCCGCTCATCGTATCCTTCGAACTATTCCCTCACCATCACATCCTCTGAACCCTACCCCAGTACTCTCTGTGACCCAATAAACCTATTTTGATTTATACTAACCTGTTGCGTCAGACCTCTTCCGTTACAACTAGTAGCTCAACAGCAAGGTATTTTTTATTATTTATTTTTTTTTAAATCAGGCATTAAAGGATTGGTTCAAGAATAAACATTTCCCTGTTAATTTACTCACCCCTATGTCATCCAAGATGTTCATGTCTTTCTTCAGCCGAAAAGAAATTAAGGTTTGAGGAAAACATTCCAGGATTTTTCTCCATATAGTGAACTTCAATGGGAACCAACGTGTTGAAGGTCCAAATTGCAGTTTCAGTGCAGCTTCAAAGAGCTCTACAGTATCCCAGCCAAGGAATAAGGGTCTTATCTAGTGAAACTAACTGTCATTTTCTAAGAAAAATACAAATTTATATACTTTTTAACCACAGATAGTATCATGTATGGCACTTTCAATTAAAAAAAGAAAGCAATATTTTCTGTCAACCTTCGGTTAGCACGTTTTTGATAAGGTATTGAGAAAGGAAGATAATATTATGTATGACACTGCCATTTTTAATAAAAAAAAAACTGATAAGACCATCCTATGCAGCTTGGCCTAGCTGGTTTAAGCTGGTCTCCCAGCCTGGCCAGTAAAAGAAGTGTTCAAAATCCCTCTAAAATAAGCCCGATAAAGCTATGACCAGGCTGGAAGACCAACCAGCTTAGGCTTTTTTTTTTTTAAATCGATAGGCTAGGCTATAAATATTTTTAGTTAGCCTTTGTTTAGCACACTAAAAGTTTAGCCTTAGTGTTTTTGATCAGGCATTGAGTAAGTGAGATGTGTAACATTTCATGTGTAACACCAGCACTTTCAATTAAAAAAGAAAGGTATTTCAATATTTTCAGTTAGCTTTTGGTTAGTTAGTAAACACATTATGTGTATGTAAATAACGCAACTGAACTATAATTACGCCATTTTTCAAATGCTGCTATTCCTGATGTTCTTGTACGCCACTTTTACAGTCATTTTATTCTCAAAATCCAGTCCCTGTGTAACCAGCCTCTTCAAGATGATTCCAGATGATTCAACTCTTCTGCTGTCAGCACATCATCCTCAAACTCCCGCTAACTTCACTAACACCATGACTAATGACTCAAAATAAGGCATGACAACCGGAAAGCAGCGAGATGCTAAAAAGAGCAAACAGAGTGGGTGCTGGAAGAAATGCCCCACTTGGAAAAAAAGAAGAAAGGAGAAGAGAAAGATGCATCGAGACTCCCTTCAAATACGTAATACTGAGTGAAAAAGGATGGAACGGTAATAGGGAGGAGGGAAGAGGGGGTCGACTGATTCATCCGGTTTCATAGGCAATTTATTTTGGTTCAGTGGAATAACAAACTCTCGAGGGGGAAGCTGAGGAGAGAGAGTGAACGTAATACAGGCCAGATATGGCTGATGACGTCAAAGCGGAAGCGAACTGGATTCTCCATCACAAACAAAGTAGGACAAAATAAAGAGACACGTAGTTGTCAGACATGACATCCTTGAGGAATCCCTTCCAAGCCAAGCAATGCCATTCTTATTTCCAAGAAGCCTTTAATATTGTGAATTTTTGAGAGGTCAAGTGAAATTTGAAATATTGACGTCAGAGTCAGAGTTTAAGTACCCACTATATCATCTGACAACAATAATGCATCAAACTGCATTTCTCTTTTATAAACAGAATCTGTTTGCTTTCAACTGTGCAATGCGGTTTACCTATGGCGGCTTGCGATGATCGGCGGCTGTGAATATTCACAGATTTTGATCTTTTTGAAGGGAATGTGGGAGGGTTATGAAATCCAGCCAGCCCACCGCCCATTGATAAACACTAGGAAGGATTCTCAGGCAGTTATGCAAGACATTAGTCATCCTGGCATGATTAATTTTGTCTCTCTTTCTCTTCTCACATTCCCCCGTTCTAAATCTTCTTCTGTTATTTTTATTTTATTTTTATGAGACGGAGGGGGTGCTGACCTCTTTTTCAAAAGGATGCTATTCTGGGTCAGTGGAGGATAGGCTGGTCAAATGTCTGTTCAGCAAGAGAGGGAAAAGGTTTATCTGTTCTCATGCACTATTACAAACATGATTCTGATTATAATGAAGCATGCACAGGCCAGACATCAGGTCTTTCTTTATGATGGTTTTCAAGTGGATGATTCTATAAAATATATCCATAAAGTAATATTAATCCGTAAACAATAAATGAATAGCAATACATCTGTGTAAAATACAATTTCAAAACAATTCCATTTTAAATAAATGTTGTCCTTTCTATTCATCAGCGAATTCTGATCAGTATTTCCACAAAAATATTAAGCAGCACAACGGTTTTCAACATTGATAAAAATAAGGAATGTTTCTTGAGCACCATATTGGCATATATGAAAAATTATGTGACACTAAAGACTGGAGTAATAACTACTGAAAATTCTGCTTTGATGTCATAGGAATAAATTAAATAGAAAATATATTAAAATAGAAGACAAAAAACAAAAACCCCGAAAGTCAAATATTGACTTTTGGTGTTTTTGTCTCTTAATATTATTAAATATTATTACAATTTAAAATAACTGTCTTCTGTTTTAATATATTTTATAAATAATAATAATTTAATAAAAATATATTTTAAGATTTCAATTTTAAAAATATACATTTATTTCATGCTTTTAAAAGCCCTCTTACTGTAAAAGGGATATCAGGCACTGGTACAATCTATACTGTAAAGAAATATGCAGTAGGTTGTTTGCAAAAAACGCATTTACTCAAGAATAAACAGTTACTTTTGAATATCTGTCAATGGAGAAAGATTTTGTGATATGATGTAGTTATGGCATCTACCAACGGGTCAAACCTTGACACATTGGTTGAGAGCCAGTGCTTTATGATCACCAATTCATAATTCATCCTTTTAATCTGACTGATGGTTGAATTTCTGGCTCATCTGTGGATCTATTCTTAAAATAGATCTTTTGTCACAACATAAAAAAATAAAAAATGTTGTGCCATGCACATGCGTACACCGTTTTGTCTGTAGGAGTTTATACACATGTTACAGAATTTTCTTTGATAGCACTGTCTGTCCTGACAACTACAGGGCAAAAAAATAAATAAATCGAGACTGCACCTTATTCTCTGCGCCCTGAATCAATTACATCATCATGCTTACGTCAAGCCCGAGCCACTGCACTGGTATGCGCTCTGCCCCCCTTTTCCCAAACGACCTAAAAAAAAACGTCCTAAAAAAAAACTTACGCATGGAAAGACTTTCCACAGTATTATCCTACAAATGCGTTTAACCATTCTCAGCCAATTTAAACCCACAACTTCAGAATTGTGCTTCAGATCCATTTCTGCATACCAGCGTCAATTTGTGGGATCTTTGGCAGAACGAGTGCACGTCTGTATTTCATTGCAGCCTGCAGAACTTTGCCTTTATACTGCGGTGCCTTTGCAATGATGTCATTAGCTCCCTCCTCTTCCTCACCGCTGATGAAGATGGGGGTGTGGATGGATGAAGCTCGGCTCGTCCTCACTCGCCCTCCTTCATCTTAGTGATGCTCAATTTTCGCTGCCCCCCGATGCAGGCCGGGAATGTGAATATAGAGGAAATTATGAATGAATCAGCAGCCATTCTTAATCTCATCTCTTCTTTCTATTTGCCCCCCCCCTCCCTCTTTCCTTCCATCATCTCAGTGAGAGAGAGCGAGAGCGGGGCTGTTGCCGTGCAGATTATGTGCTGTAATCCTCAGGCAGGGTGAGTGTGAATGATAGAGTTCCCTTACACCCCCCTCTTCCTCTACATCGAATGGGAAGCTGGATGTTTCAAGCTTGCAGCACATGTAATGGCGACAGAAGCCACTAATTCCTTCAGCATCCCTCCCTATCTGAGCCACAGCCGCAGCGTGGAGGCTGCCTGGCCCTGAGCTTCAGCATCCATTCAGGAAAAAGCCAGCCGGAGGGGGGAAGGGGTGGCTCATATACCGCAGCATGTGTGTGAGAGAGTCGCATTGTGAATGGAAAGGTGTGTGTGAGAGGCAGGGTTGTGCGCCATTCACAAGTGAACTGAGAACTAATTTGAATCCAATTTAAATTGAGGATGCAGAACTGTATCTGGAATTGGAATCTGGAATCTGGAAGTTTATTGAAGGAAATGTAAAGGTCTCATTCACATATATAACCTGTGGTTGCATGCAAATTCAATTTCCAACTCATGACTGAAAGGAAGTCAGCCAACGGAAAAGAGAATGTGTCTAGATTTAGACCACGTTTTATTCCTTTGTAAAGCAGAGCTAAAAATAATACCTAATGGATTCAGCAGATATTAGCATTGAGTGTGACAGATGAATCAAAAGAACGAGCGATGAGTGAAAGCATAATGAATAATAAAAGCAGGCAGACAAAAGAAAACGAATGGATGAAACACACAATGACAGATGTGAGAGAATTTTGAGTTCCAGTCCTGACTGAATCAGCCATCATGACTACTTTTTATAGATAGTAACCATCATGACATCCATTTTACATAATAGTACACAACGATTCCCTATTTTGCTATTCCCTATATTTTCCCTATAAATTAGTAATAGGGATTTTGCAGTGAGTCTTTTCTGTGGTGACAAGTAACAGTTTGAGTGAGTGATTTATTCATTCATAGTCAGTGATTATTAAATTAACCAAAGCATTCAAAATGCTGATTCACTCAACTGAATGAATCATTAAATCAGTCACTCAACTGATTTGTTCAAAACACTGGAATGAAACAAGTAAACTGTCTTTATGAGTGAGTCATTGAATCATTCACTCAACTGATTTAATCAAAAACGCTTCATTTAAGAACAAAATACCACTAAAATGTTGCACGGAGGCATGCACTGGCATTGCTTGGAACTATTTTGTTTGACAGAGCAAAAACAGACCATAAAAGACAGATCATAAAAAGGATGATAACTATACCGATAATTATAACAATAACTATATTAGCACCCACACCAACAGATAGTAGCATTCTGTTTATTAACATGCTGCAGTTTTGTTGTCTGGTTGCTTTAAATGCTCAGTTTGATTCTGATTGGCTGTTAAGGGCACAACAAGGATTGATAATTATAATGATAACTATAAAGTTTTAATAATCGTTCTAATTCTATGAGAATAGGGAGGTCCACACCACAACTTCAACGATAATGACACAAAGGAACAATATTGTTGGAATCACTTTCAGAGTGATTTTTTCCAACTCATGAATAATAAAAACATTGACAGCCAATCAGAATCCATCCGACTTTATAAAGAGCTTGAGCATTTAAAGCAACAGTCAACGCACACTTATGAAACAGAACATTACTGTGTGTGTTGGTGCGGACGCTAATATATAGTTATTATATATAATATGTTATAATTATAGTTATCTTTCTTGGTGTGAACCGGCCTTTAATGTGTTTAATAGTTCATCAGCTGAAAAAAAATTCCTCTGTGCTGTTATAATATAGTGCTGTGGACTCTATGTGGACTTTTTTTTTATTTAGTAAGAGTTTTAAAACTTTTTTGTTATTGTTAGTTATCATTCTTTGTTGAACGGATTTTACTGACAATATTGTTTTGTGGCTATGATATAACATTCGCCAATAGCAATCTTGCTTTTCTGAAATTGCTTTTCACCGAAAATTAAAAATCCATCACTAAACTAAACAGTTGATGGTAGCCATTGACTTCCATAGTATTTTTTCATGTACTATGGAAGTCAATGGCTACCGTCAACTGTTTGGTTACCAACATTCTTTAAAATATCTTCTTTAGAGTTCAATAGAAGAAAGAAACAAACAGGTTTTGGGTTTCATTTTTGGGTGAACTATGCTTTTAATGTTAATGTTAACATATTCCCGTAACTCTTGGTTGGAAACGAGTCTGTTCGGTCAACAAACAACAAACAGAGCTGTTTCAACAGCAACCAAGCTTTCATGCTGGGATGAGAAAAGTAGTGAATTTTGTGTGCTGGGCAACATGACATATATTCCTGTATCACTAAATATGCCGATTTCCAGAAAAGGCTAGTCATACAGTGATCTAATGCAGATGTAATGTAACACAGATGTATTGGAATCTATTGTGTCTTTGAGAAGTTGTACTGAGACTTGAACAAATCGTGCATTCTTGTTGCATGAAGCAATATAAATTCAGCCATCCACTGTATGATTCATAAGCAAATAATTCAGAGGAAAAGCACACTGTATCCCATCAATTTTTCGTCACCCTCAAACATTCGTTCTTCGTCTATCTGTGGCATTAAACCAGCAGTGTGTTTCTTTATAAGCCAACAAAGAGTAATAGAAATGTCATTCAGGGCACAGTTGCTGGTGGCAGCGGTGACATCATCCCTCACTAAACCCGCTTCCTCTCAGCATGTCATTAAGAGCCAGTGGCCAGTGACCCCTCCATGTCACTATTGACTGTCCACTCTGTGTTCACAGGAAGCTAATTGGCCTGATTCGGTTGAACAGACGTGTTATCGGCCTCTTCCTGTTGGACATGTAACCGTACTGGAGATTAAGTCCAGATGTTGTGTTCTTTCAGAGGTCTTTGTGGTGACCTGGAGAAAGACAGAATGGTGTAGTTACTGCATCTACCAGCAGAGGCTAATTGGACTATGAACCAGGCAAATCTTGAGCTTTATACATAATGTTAAATATTCACCAAAAGCCAATCCTAATGGTTAAGCATTCATGTGACACGTCTCTCACAGGAGCTGCGTTTTTTCTTCAGCTTTTGGTCCATTTCATTCATTACAGTCAGCTGTGTGAATTCATTCATGGGTTACCATGGATATGTCTAGTCTACCCCAAGGTTGATGATGTCAGGAGTTTGCATTGGTGCATAAGAAGAGACATGCTGCCATCTGCTGGACAAACTGAGCTATATGATTAAATAAGGTCAATCTTCAAAATAATCACCAAAAATGTTAATGTAGTTCCCCATCTGTCGGTCACTATGAGTTATGTTGTGATGACATTAGGGGGTTACTTGGGAGCCCCAATCATCTCTGACTTTAAGAGAAAACGCCAATGAAATTTGGCTAGTGGATTTTGCATTCTGAGCCACTCCCCGTGCATACGGGTATCAAGAGGCGGCAGGCGCATCCACTCATTCAGGTTTTACGCTGAGGAGCCGAGAACGTTTCCCTGGCAACCAGCTTTGGTTCAAGGTTGTGGCATGGGGCATAACGTCTCCGTTCCCTCCATGTGGTGCCAGTCAGAGATGATTGGGGCTCCCAAGTAAACCCCTAATGTCATCACGACATAACGTCTCCATTCCCTTCATCAGGGAACAAGGGTTACATACGTAACGGAGACGTTTTACATTGACCTTTTTGTTACTGTACCTTTAAGGAATTACTAATTTCAAGCTGAAACCTTCAGTGTTCATTTTTTCCTGCAAAAACTGCCCATGATACAGCTACTGTTATGTAGTTTTTACGCATAGAAAAATGTTTTAATTAAACTTTTATTGATTAATTTAAAAACATGTAATTATTTTAACTGATTTGAATAATTAGTTGTTTTAAATGTGTGAATTTTTGGGGGTAAAATTGTTCTTACAAAACAATATCACAGTATCACAAAAACTGCCTGTGAAACTGTGAGAACAAAGAGCATACACAGTCTCAAAAACATACAGGAAAAAAATGACAAAAAATAAATTAGTTTCAATGGGAATTTGAGGGGCAATGTCTGTATTTTTCTCTGATTCATGTCCAAAGTTAAATAGTTGAACAGATTTTCATAAAGTATTCTACTTTATTATTCTATATTGTATTGTTGGATTGAGCAAGGGACGAATCACAATCTCTGCGTTCCTCTAGGTTTAGGGAGGCGGCTAAAATCATTTATCAACGTCACAGGAGAAACACGCAGGTGGTCAAAAAGAGATGAAGTCGGAGAGAAAAAAGCCTCTGGTCTGACAGATCCAGTCTTGATAACACTCTCTAAACCTTACTCTTTCTCTCCTCATCCTCCACTCTTCCTCCTCTCCTTCTCAGATTGTTTCCATCTATTGTTCGTATCCTCATTCAGTCGCCTGTGCCACTCGTGAACTGGCTCATATTTTGTACGGTTGGTTTGATCGGGGTTGTACACAAGAAAGTTATTTTTACTTTTAACAACACCTTGTAAGACGCAGCCAATGAACTCACTGAACAGTGCCTCGTACCTATGGCTGAACAGCCGTGCCGATATACAGCCATATCGCACTGCTACTCATGTGATATTGCTATTATATTATAAATAATTTATTGAGAATTTTCATATTACAATCATTAAAAAAGCTCATTTTGGAAAAAGAAACAAAAAGGGAAAAGGAAGCATTTGCCATTATTAACAAAGTTTTAAAAAGCATGAAAAAAAAAAAGTTCTGTATATTTAGACATCTGTCTAGCTGTTCGGCATAGGGGGTTGGTGAGCATGCTCGAAAAAGCAAAAGACACAAACAGTAAAATTCCAGGTGTCAAGTTATGCAAATCACATCTGAAATCTTTAATGTATCACCCTGACCCTGTGAGCGGAGCTGCTGTCACCTTTCACCATTTTATGATGACAAACTCAGAGCGGCTGTCATTTGTCCTCTTCTGATGAGTTTATAAAGATTTGTTGAATGCAATCTATTGATTGGCAGTATTTTATTTGGCTGATGGCTGATGAAGGGGCAGAGTGAGGTCTGCTAAAAAACGGTCAAAGAGATTGATTGATCCTTTCACATATCAATCCAGCAGACAAATACGAAGTCATAATGACAAGATGGTCATTATAGTGAGCTGCTGTGCGGGATCCTGATGACACGCTGTTAATCAGTCAGATTTGTGACAGTGAAAAGGCATTTAAAGCAATGGTGGTCTGAACTGTCATAATCAAAATGACATGATGCACAAAATGCATGTAATGAGGATTCCACAAAATGACAGTTTTCAATGTATTAGAATGATAAAAATATACAGGGTTTTAAATAAGAGAAACAGAATTCCCTGCTGAAAAGACTGCCGTCAATTTCCATGCTTGTTTGGTGCTGGTCCAGTCGGTGGATCAGCACATGTTCCTCACAAGCAATAGCCTACTTGACGAGACTGCAATAGCATGGTCTTTCTGGTGAAATTTTGCTGGTTAAGCTATAGTCAAGAAACACGATGGTTACACTCGTACACCAGCACTGCGTGCTTCACACTAGCGACCAGACGTGCTGGTCTAAATAATCATCATCACCATAACCATTATCATCATTTAACGGGAAAAATGTTAAAATGCCCATGTATGGTCAAACATCAAATGAAATTTAACAGGACAACAAATTCATATTATATTATTGTTTTATAATGATTCATCTTTTATTAAACTAACATTTTTGAAGAATTATAAAAAGAAAAATAATAACATGAATAACATTTTAAAATAATTTTAATAATTAGTGTGCAATTTATGTTTTTAAAAAGTAACAACTATTATAATAAATATATTATTAATGCTGCAAATTTACTAGAGTGTTACTGATAAAATGGTGTTTATTAACATTATAATTGTTATTAATATTATTATTATTATTATTATTACTATTATAATATAATAATTAATGCACATTATACTTTTACTTAAGTTGTACAGAAGTAATTTATAATAATAATAATAATACAACTATTATATACCTTCTAATTGTATAATATAATTACTGCACATTAATATTATACGTTTTATGGATGTAATTTATTATTATAATAATAATGACAGTGTATTATTATTTAAAATAATTTGGCACAAAAAAAAGGATGTTCCTAGAAGTCTTGGCATGGCACATCACATTATATTTAAATTTTCCCTTCAAAGGCCTGTTTTAAATCATAATAATAATTTAAAGACTGATGAACTTTAATTCATCCTGTGTTCTATTTTACCACAAAGCAGACTAAAGTAGTTCACACTAATATTTTAACATTATATCAGTTAATGAGCTGTTGACTATAAAGACAAGTTTTCTTTAGGTAGGTAATAAGGGCTGCTGTTCAGTTCTTGATGAACGCTGGGTAAATTCTCATGGTTTCTGGTTAAACGTGTCCCAAATTGGAGCATAGATTTATGATTTTCACTGCTCTAGTCAGCATGTTTCCTGCGCCACTGGTCCTCCTTTGCTTTAATATGCCTGAAATCAACACACACACTAGGAGCACTCGTGTGGTCCTGCGGCCCTATCAGTGTCCGCAGCGGCGGTCATCAGGCAGGCACATGACTCCAAAACCCTCAGTCAAGCTGACGATTACACAAATGCTGAGTTCAAGGCACATGTAACGCACAGCTCTGGTTTCCTTGATGACGCCTGACCAGCCGACTGCAAAGGCCAGTGTCTCTCTCTCAGCTTCTCAGAAGTGTGGCCGCTGCTTACAGGTCAGCTATGCATCTCACTCATCAGGACCCAAAGCTTGATGTAGTGTTGAGAAACCAGGGCGCCACAGACTCAACTCTCGAACTAAGTGCCAAAAATTGTTCTTATCAATTGCTGTTTGTTTCTCTTCATCATGTGTTTTAATGGAAAGCCCTGGAATTGTTCCATGGGCCTTGTTTTGTCGGTTATAGTCACTAGTTAGTTATCTGAATGGGAAACAATACTAGTGTGCATTGTTTTCTGGTGGATTATGGGTTAACAGAGGTTAATATACATCTGTGGTCGTGCTTATTGAACAAGGTCAACATTTTACATAACTGAATGCAACTATTGTAGTTTAAACTGGATTCCAAATTTCTAAGGATCATTTTCAAATCATCATAACCATCTTGTCATTATGGAATTATGCAGCACTGTTTGAGTAATCTGAGAAGTTAATAAGACACAACTTGTGGTCTTGAGAGGCCCCATATGGTACGTTTTTGTGAAATTCTTGTTGCCACCACATTATGTATTATTAATATGCTTTACAGTGCCAGTTTCCAAACATGCATAACCACAAAATCAGAAAAATGTCGAATGCAATGAAACTGCATCAGATGTTATACCGTCTGATTTCAATATGATGTAAGAAACATTTGCAAGTATTTTTCTAAACATCCTTAAAATAAGATGCACTACATTTCCCCCCCCCTAATTGAATATCCTATATTTTTATATGAAATATTTAAGTATAAATTTCAATCAAATCAAGAATCAAAAAATCATTTTGTTTCATTTGCTGTGAAGGAAAAGGCTGATAAAGACCACCAGAGTAATTTAATTACGAACTGAAAACAGATTTATAAAGGTCAAATGGCTTCGGGGGAAACAGTGGGACACCGTCTTATTGTTTCAGATAAACACACCATTTCACACTTTACCCTTTTCTCTGTTTACTTCTTCAAGTGCAAAAATAGCCACCATATAGTCCAGCAACAACCAACCCTCCTCCCTCAACCAGCTTTTAATATTTTGCTGATATACTGAGTTTTTTGAAAGATCAGTCACTAGCATGTGGAATTTCATGTCATAAGTAACTAAACCCTTGATTTAACATTTGCATAAAATCTGCAAACCTAAATGCAGCGTTAGTAAACAATAGTGCATAACAGCATGTAGCCTATTGCGAGTCTCTGGCTGCTGTAAAATTACACAAATTACTTAATTTAGTATTATATTTAGTAAAACTATCACGCAAATTTCTTCTAGACTAAGCCAGACAAGGTATCCATGTCAAGTTCACCAAGGCGGATCAATCCATGAGTCAGCTGGAACTGATTCCGAATAATGTGAATGCAAATGCCCAACAACTACCACTAGGAGGCGGTAGCAAAGTATGAGTTGTATAAGCTATTTTGTCCTGACTTTAAACGCTAAATAAACCCCAGATATTTGCAGAATTTGTTTACTGTAAGCAAAGCCTTCGACAGCATCAAAAAATATATATTTATATCCTTAATGACGGATTTGATGTCTTTGAAGTGACTACATGTCTGGCACACACATATCATCAGAGCTTGATCCTGGAGCATGGCAGAGACAAACAATATCTGAATGGATTTAAATGCCACGCGTACACCAAGATGGTGATTATTTTCTTTGGAAAACAGACTGGGGGGGCTTTCAAAACCCACTGTGTTGATAAGAAGCAGTAGGTGGCAGTCTGTACCGTTCAGAAAAGGCTCGCGTGTCGTTGCTCAGGTAAACACGGTTTATTTCATTTGATGAGTTCACACCAAATTCAAGCCCTGGACCGCAACCAGAAGGAAACGTATGTTTTCTAGGTGAATTCGCATATAAATTCTTAAAGCACATCTTCTCATTGAAACAACTTTGAAAACATTTGCATACATATTTGCAGTTCCTTATCAAAGTTATTCGCTTGTCAGGAACTACAGTGACTAGATGTAATATAGACCTATGTTTGCCAAAATGCATGCTGATACATTCCTGTAAATTCATTTGGGCACATGTACAGTGGGGAAAATATTTATTTGATTCCCTGCTGATTTTGTAAGTTTGCCCACTTACAAAGAAATTAAGGGTCTGTAATTTTTATGGTAGGTTTATTTTAACGTATAGAGACAGAATGCCAACCAAACAAATCTAAACACATTATATAAAGGTTAGAAATTGATTTGCATTTCTGTGAGTGAAAAGTATTTGATCCCCAAGCAAAACATGACTTAGTACTTGGTGCAGAAACCCTTGTTGGCAAGCACAGAGGTAAGACGTTTTTTTTGTAGTTGGCCACCAGGTTTGCACATCTCGGGAGGGATTTTGATCCACTCCTCTTTACAGATCCTCTCTAAATCCTTAAGGATTCTTGGCTGTCGTTTGGCAACTTGAAGTCTCAGCTCCCTCCACAGATTTTCTATAGGATTGAGGTCTGGAGACTGGCTAGGCCACTCCATGACCTTAATGTGCTACTTCTTGTGCCACTCCTTTGTTGCCTTGGTGGTGTGTTTCGGGTCATTGTCATGCTGGAAGAACCATCCATGACCCATCTTCAGTGTTCTGGCTGAGGGAAGGAGGTTCTCGTCCAAGATTTTACAGTACATGGCCCCGTCCATTTGCCCCTCAATGCAGTCTTCCTGTACCCTTAGCAGAAAAACAGCCCCAAAGTGTAATGTTTCCACCTCCGTGCTTGACTGTAGGGATGGTGTTCTTGGGGTCATAGTCAGCATTTCTCTCCCTCCAAACACGGCGAGTGGAGTTAATGCCAAAGAGCTCAATTTTGGTCTCATCTGACCACAGCACTTTCTCCCAAGCCTTCTCTGAATCATTGAGATGTTCTTTGGCAAACTTTAAACATGCCTGTACATGTGCCTTCTTGAGCAGGGGGACCTTGCGGGCGCTGCAGGATTTCAGTTCATTGCGGCGTAGTGTTACCAAAGTTTTGCTTGGTGACTGTGGGCCCAACTGCCTTAAGATCATTAACAAGCTCCTGCTGTGTAGTTCGGGGCTGATCCCTCACCTTTCTCATGATCATTCTTACCCCATGAGGCAAGATCTTGTACTGAGCTCCAGACCAAAGCAGCCGATTGATGATTGTTTTTTTCTTCCATTTCCAAATAATCGCACCAACAGTTGGTTCCTTCTCACCAAGCTTCTTGCTGATGGTCTTGTAGCCCATTCCAGCCTTGTGCAGATCTACAATCTTGTCTCTGACATCCTGTGACAGCTCTTTGGTCTTGTCCATGGTGGTCGGAGAGGAATGGAAGATACAGATTGTGTGGACAGGTGTCTTATACACCTAACAAGCTGACATTAGGAGTAACTTAAAGTGGCAGGACTAATCTGTGTTCTGTGGGAGCCAGAATTCTTGCTGGTTGGTTGGAGATCAAATACTTCACTCTCTGAAATGCAAATTTTTTTGGTTGATATTCTGTCTCTCTGTTAAAATAAACCTACCATAAAAATTACAGACCTTTCATTTCTTTGTAAGTGGGCAAACTTACAAAATCAGCAGGGGATCAAATAAATATTTTCCCCACTGTATGACATTAATTAGGTATTTTAAAAATCAAATAAAAAAGTAACCTTATATCAGAATGTCTTTGTCGGACTGGAGTAGCTGAGGTAGGCCATTTATTTACTGATCAGTCTGTCTGTGTATCTGGCAAGCTAACTCATATCGATCTAATCTGTTCATCTGTATGTTGCTAGCTAAGTTAGCTGTCTGTCTATTCAGCTTTCTAGTTTTCTATCTATCTATCTATCTATCTATCTACCTATCTGTCTGTCTGTCAATTCCGTAAAAGCTGGAAATTCATCTGTCATTTACTCACACTGATGTTGTTTTAAATCCATATGTCTTCCATGGAAAACACAAAAAGATGTTATTTAAACAGCCTTAGTCACCATTTACAGTCGTTGCATTTTTTTTTTCTCCATTCAATAACCGAAATGGTGACTGACACTGTCATTCTGTCAAAATCATCTTTTGTGTTCCAAAAAAGAAAGAAGGTCATACAGGTTTGGAATAACATGAGGGTGAGTAAATGATGACAGAAGTTTCATTTTCGGTTAACTATCCCTTTAATATATCATCAATCTCACATTATCATAATGGCTTTTTGTTCATGCATGAATGAATCCTGTTTCCCTCATTTTAAAGAAACACTATGTATTGAATTTGAGCTTAGGGCATGTTGCTTATGAAAAGAAAAGAGCAGTCTCTTTAAAACTGTTAATGCTTGCATATGCGCTGGACCATAACGTGTTAAAATGAATCACTTGTTTGTTGTATCGTGTATATACCCCATGAGGTGCTCTGTCCTGGTTTTTCATAACAGCAGATCAACCACACACCAAACACTTTTTAAAAGGCCCATTATTGGCTGATAAGTGCTTACTTGAATGAACTTCACAATGAGAATGAAGCACAAGAAAAAAAGGGTGATTGGGAAACTCATTGACTTTGAGTCATGTAAGTATTTGGAAAGAGATATAAAGATATAAGAGAAGAAATATAAGACAAATAAAGATAGAAAGAAACACGTGCCACCTAAGAAAAAAGATAATTCTCTGAAATATTACAAGTGAATACATTTTCAAAGGGAGGTTGTGTCTCTTTTGCCTCCGTTGAGGTGGAAACCGCAAAAAAAAAAAAAACTTTTTTTTGGCTGATTACAGTTTCAGCAGGATAACGTTGGCTTATCATGTTAACATCCACCGCAAATCAGCCTTAATGGGCCGAACTTTTGGAACTGGACAGATCTAATTACAGACCGAACGGTCATGTCTGAATTGCAGTTATCTTGAAATGACTGTAAGCTAGCCCTCAAATTGCTTAATTAAATGTTTCCTGTAATATTCCTGTCACAACAGTTAGAAGTAGCAGATAAAATATGATTTTCTGTATTATTGTAGCTATTTAATCCAGTATAGCCAGTGTTCACTGTGACTTGATTTTAATTTAAAAAATGTTTTATTGGTAGTGAATGGTTGCTTGTTGAAACATCAAATAGAACATAATCCTGAGAAGATTATGAGAAATGTTAATTAGAAGTATATTTCTTTCTTTCAATGCTGAAAATATGTAATTTTTTATTTAAAAATTAATTTGAGTAAATAAAAAAATGGACAGTTTTATCCCAAATTTATCGAAGTATTAGTATATTTATATTTATGCGTATTAGAGTATTGTGTACTGTAAAAAGTGGTAACTTGCAATTGTTACCTTAAAGAGTTATTTCTACCTGATTTAACCCATAAAAATTTGTTCTGTTTGTATAAATTAATTTATTTTGGGGTCATTTGTCCATATTAAGTAATATTTTTGAGTGGAATAAAACCAGTTAATTTAGATGTTCACAAGTGATTTCAATACAAATGAGGATGAGGAATAACACACTGGAAAAAAAAATACTGTAACAAAACTGCTGCCAATAAAGTGTTCCAAAATGCCCACTTATGAGTGTCCATAATGGTTCAGATAGTTAATTAGAAGGCAGTTGCCTATGTAGGGAACAAAGCAGCCTCCTAGGTTTTGGAACAGAGCTTTAGACATGGCAGGTCTCCATATCTTGTTTATTGGAAGGATTTAGTGGTCACTGTCCGTTGCTCTCTCAATTAACCTCAATTCTGAGTCTCTTAGAATATGTTGGAATAATCTCCACTTCCCTCAGATTTCAGATTGCAGCCATGATCCTGAGAAGATCGTCATTGCTGACCCCCATGCCAACAGTCTGGAAGAGGGTCTGGACTCGAGGCCTGAAGGCAACCTTATCTATTCCATCAATGATCACCCACCCTGGTACCTCTGCATTCTTCTGGGTTTCCAGGTGAGAGACGACATGCCATAAATGCGGCTTAACCCCTGCAACACGTGAAGAGTCTTAAAGCACACGTCTCCTAAGAGGACAGGTCTCTCCTGATTTGAACTACTGACACAGGGGACCTTTAATGGGCTTTTAGGGTTAAACTGACAGCTTGAGGCTAGAGTTCTACTCGGTGCATGCCAACAAAAAGTGGGTGTGTAATCATCCGGGTGGGAGAGTTGCCTTGAAGCAAAAAAACAAATGTATTATCCACACACTGTGTGCGGACAATACGTTTGTTTTTTTGTTATCGTTTGACTTTTTTGTCCTGCACCTGAGCCGTTTGTGGGATGTGCGCAACTTTTTTAATATTTTGATTTTAGAGTTGCCTTGAAGGGCACGATCAGGGTCACTAAAGATAAAGTTTAACTCCTTAATACCCAGGAATGCTGCCTTGATGCTTGGACACACCTGGTATCTAACAGATCTGCTCGTTTTTCAAAAAACACATTCTTTTCCACATTTTGCTTACATTGCTTAAAGGGATAATTTTCCAGATGTCAATGGACACCAAAACTGTTTGGTTAC
The DNA here is from genome assembly GCF_001515645.1 of Sinocyclocheilus grahami. NCBI lineage: Eukaryota > Metazoa > Chordata > Actinopteri > Cypriniformes > Cyprinidae > Sinocyclocheilus > Sinocyclocheilus grahami. The sequence goes on along the minus strand of NW_015505209.1, from coordinate 2,758,670 downwards.
CAGCATTCTTCAAAATATCTTTTGTGTTCTGCAGAAGAGAGAAAACCATACAGGTTTGGTACAGCATAAGTGTGAGTAAATGATGGTAGTGTTTTCATTTTTAGGTGAACTACAGGTGCATCTCAAATTTGAATGTCGTGGAAAAGTTCAATTATTTCAGTAATTCAACTCAAATTGTGAAACTCGTGTATTAAATAAATTCAATGCACACATACTGAAGTAGTTTAAGTCTTTGGTTCTTTTAATTGTGATGATTTTGGCTCACATTTAACAAAAACCCACCAATTCACTCTCAACAAATTAGAATACTTCATAAGACCAATAAAAAAAGTTTTAGTGAATTGTTGACCTTCTGGAAAGTATTTTCATTTACTGTACATGTACTCAATACTTGGTAGGGGCTCCTTGTGCTTTAATTACTGCCTCAATTCGGTGTGGCATGGAGGTGATCAGTTTGTGGCACTGCTGAGGTAGTATGGAAGCCCAGGTTTCTTTGACAGTGGCCATCAGCTCATCTGCATTTTTTGGTCTCTTGTTTCTCATTTTCCTCTTGACAATACCCCATAGATTCTCTATGGGGTTCAGGTCTGGTGAGTTTACTGGCCAATCAAGCACACCAACACCATGGTCACCATGGACCAATGTTGAGTTGATTAGCTGATTGACATGTCACCATATTCTAATTTGTTGAAATAATGAATTGGTGGGTTTTTGTTAAATGTGAGCCAAAATCATCACAATTAAAAGAACCAAAGACTTAAACTACTTCAGTCTGTGTGCATCGAATTTATTTAATACACGAGTTTCACAATTTGAGTTGAATTACTGAAATGAACTTTTCCACGACATTCTAATTTATTGAGATGCACCTGTATGCCTTTAAGGTCCATTTACACCAAGAACGAAAACTATAATGATAACTGTAAATACATTAATGTTCGTTCGCACCAACGATTATTCTAAGAGCACACTGCAACTTTAAGGGTTATCAAATAAAAAAAATATAGCTCTGAAAGTGATTCCAACGTTATCTTTCCTCTGTGCTGTTATAGTTGTGCCATTGTCTCCACAATTCTATTAAAGGAATAGTTCACCCAAAAATTTAAATTACCCCACGATTTACTCACTCTCAAACCATCCTAGGTGTATATAACTTTATTCTTTCAGATTCATACAATTTCAGTTATTAAAAAAGTAAAATGGCAGTGAATGGTGGTCGAGATTTTGAAGCCCAAAAAAGTGCATCCATCCATTATAAAAAGCGCTCCACACAGCTCCGGGGGTTTAATAAAGGCCTTCTGAAACAAAGAGATGCGTTTGTGTAAGAAAAATATCCATATTTAAAACTTTATAAACCGTAATCTCTAGCTTCCCCTAACTATCGGACACATGTTTACGAGAGTGGCGTTCCAGCAGATGACGTAGGACATAGGTGTAGCGTATGCGCCAGTGAGAATATGCTAGTCTGCGATAACTATTTTTTTGTTTACAGCAAAGGAACACCAGTCTCATTTTGGCCTATATCGAAATCCTCTGACATTTTCCTTCACAAATCCTTGTTTTGCACTTCTAATTCGTGAACAGTGTTTTGTTTTGCTCTCTCCTCTGCACTTCTGCGTTCGTCACTTCTCACCAGAGCTTATGCTACGCCTATGTCCTGTCAACCGCTGGATGCCACTTTCTCTAGAACGCACGTACGACAGTTAGCGGAAGCTTGAGATTGCAGTTTATAAAGTTTTAAAGATGGATATTTTTCTTAAATGCATCGAATTGCTTCAGAAGGCCTTTATTTATCTGAAACAAAGTCATATACACCTAGGATGGCCTGAGGGTGAGTAAATCATGGGGTCATTTTCATTTTTATCTATCCCTTTAAGGTGTGTTCATATTGGTGAAATATCAGATACATTTTGCAGCCAAAAATTATCCTTTGTCTGTTGTCAATAGTGTAGTGATATATGAAGTACAGCTCACACAGAAGTCACTTTCAAACCAAGCAGTTTTCTCTTGGTCAACATAGCAAATTCATATGACCAACATATAAACTAGTGAACTCTTTTCCAGAAACTTCCTGTTGTGCAGATTCTTATTGAAATGACTGGATTTCACCCACAAAATTTTGCAGAACAACAGCAAATGTTGTTGCTGTCTGTCCCTTTAGAGTTGGAGCGATTTTGAAACCTTTTTGTTTATAGTAATCATTCTTGGCTTTTACAGTTTCCGTTTTGCAACTTTGTTGCATCGCCAAAAGTCTCTTTCACTCAAAATCACCAATTCTCATTAAAATGAATGACTTCTGGTTGCTTTGAAAATCATCATGATCGCTGTGATCGCCTCAAGACTTTGCTGCCTCTCTAGACAGTGTTATTCCTTATTATATGCATCTAATGTTTAAGATGAGGGGAACATGAGTGTTCCACATGGCACATGGAGATCAAAGGCAACTGGGTGAGTGGAGAGAAAGGGCAGGAAGGTACACAAGGGACTCGCATAGACATGTGAGGTAAGATGATGGGCCGAGCGCAAAGAGTACAAAGAAGAAGCCTCATTCCTCCAGCACACTCGCTTTCATCTCTCCGCCGTCACAGAGGGGAGGAAAAAGCAGAGAGAGACCTGGTATTTCATGTCAGCGCAGACTCCCCAAGAGCCTAATACACGAATACAATCCCTCTAGGCTTATGAAATTACATTCAGTTTTGCTGGCTCTACTTGCCTTCTGGGAAAAGGCAGCTGTGAAGGCATAAACCAGAACAAATAAAACAACAGGAATTTAAAAAAGTTTATTTCCCTGTTTCTCCTGCTGTGTAAATTCTCTCCTGTGCATAGTCTCCATATCCGCCCCGTAATCTCCTGTCAAAGATGCTGAGCGTTCAGCCAAGTTTTACTTTTTCGGAACCCGACAAATTTATGAAGCTTACTGCTGCGAGTAAAAAGGGGCTATCAATTCACAACAGATAGGCCAACATCTGTCTTCCATTTTTCGCACGTCTCCCTGGCTCAGTCAGGCCACATTTAAGATTTGCTACATTTTTTGTGATCATCTGTCTTCCCTCATGTCTCGCCCCTCTTAACGGGTTGTTTGTGATGAACCTAAGCCCGGTGTCATCACGTTAGCTATTCATTCCTGTTTCTTGTGTCACACAGCATTACATACTGGCGTTCGGTGGCATCCTGGCAATTCCTCTCATCTTAGCCGAGCCGCTGTGCATCAAAGAGAACCACGCTGCCAAAAGTCAGCTCATCTCCACCATCTTCTTCGTCTCGGGCATGAGCACTTTGCTATAGACAACCCTCGGGACCAGGTACTGGGATAAACGTTCCTCAGAGTGTGAATTACATACATTGCCAGAAGAAAAAGTGCAGAATTTTACAGTTAGTTGATAATTATTCTGCTGTTTTTCTGTATGAAGCTGCTTTGACATATAAAGGTGATTTGACCTGATTTGATTAATACACAACCTAAAAAAAAAAAAAGACATTTTGATGAATGTTTCACGAACATTGAGCCCCACTGACTTTCATTGTATGGACAAAAAAGGTCTTTGGTCACATCAAGTCACATTTTTTTTTATAGAGATACTGCATTATACAATATAGAATGTTTCATAGCAACTTCACAGAAATAAACCGGAAAACAGCAGTGGTGTAACATTTCAGCTTCAATTCTAGTACGTCTTTAACTCAAACAGTCCAGCATGGCACTAGCAATGCCAAGGTAATGGGTTTGATTCCCAGGAAAAGCAGTGTATAAAGTAAATGAGATTTAAGTGTCTGCCAAATGCATAAATGTCTGCTCTAGAGAAGACATTTGTCATTATTCAGGTCAAGTTAGTTCAATTGCAGTGTCAATGTTACGAAACAAATGTTATCTAGCTATAAAGCAGCTCTAAAGAAGACCGGTCATACAGGTTTGAAACGACATGAGAGTGAGTAAATAATGATAGGAATATTAACACAAGTACCTTAAAATCATTCTGGCTCTGGTGTTTTTCAGCCAGAACATTTGCTTTTAATGATTTTTTTATAAGCTCTATAAGTCAATGGAAGGAATATTACATAGTTTTCTATGACTACTGCCAATGCTTTTATGATAAAACATAAAATAAGCTTGACGCAAAATAAACATCCTTTACTTAACTCCTCAGGTTGCCGATCCTCCAAGGGGGGACGTTCACCTTCATTACCCCGACCTTGGCTATCCTCGCCCTTCCCAAGTGGAGATGCCCAGGCACCAGTGCCACTTCTCACCTCAATGCCACAGATTCTGCAGCGCTCCTCGTGGATGGCGATGCGGTGTGGAAAGTCCGCATCTGTGAGGTAATGTAGGAAATGTCATTTCAAAGCTGATCAAAATAATTGCAGCGTTCACTTCGTGCTGGAGTTTGAAACAAGTGTGGCTGTTCTGAGCTGTGAGTCATGTGTCAGAAGGAACTGTGAGTCACCAGCGACCGACAAACGATAATGATCCACTTTGTGCTCAAATTATACAGGATGATCTCATTCTAATGCATATGGAAAGTGCAAACGTACATTTTTGTGAGTTTTAGAGACTTGCATATCTTCACGAAGCCTGGTCCGAAATGAAATTGCTGGAAGCTTTATGAGCAAGTTTAATCCTCAACGATACTCTCATTGAACTTCTATATTTATGCATTGGTGGATGCTTTTGTCATCAATTTAGGCATACACTGTTGATTTATGTACACAGAGTGAAAAAATTGTGACGTCATTAAACATTGATTTAATTTACAGTAAATACAATAAAATTCATAAAGGATTCATAAATGTTTCCACGTTTGTTTTAGAAGCTGCCAATACAATGAAATTATAATACATACATATACAGTATACATATATATTATTGTTTTAGAACAGAAAATGTTACTGTTAAAAAAAAAAGTTTTTATTTACCTAAAAAAATAAAACTGAAACATTTTCATGCATTTTCTCAGAACATTCTGACCTCTTGTCTTTTCGTAGATCCAGGGGGCCATTCTAGTGGCCTCAATGCTTCAGCTTGTTCTGGGGCTGTCGGGTCTTGTGGGACTAGTGCTGAGGTTCATCGGGCCGCTGGCTATTGATCCCACCATCAACCTCATCGGATTGTCGCTCTTCATCCAGGCGGGGCAGAAGTCAGGAGCTCACTGGGGAATTGCAGCTTTGTGAGTTACTGTTACGAGTCCATACAGTAATTTGTATTTCTGGTTGTGTAGGTCTTCTGCAGACTATGCAATGCAAGGACCCTTTAAAAACAAAATGTCCCTTAGGGTTGAGTGTTTATCTGTAGAGATGAATCCTCTTTACTGTTTTCATTTACATGATAATACATCGCTCAGATCCTTTGCTGAAAAATGTTGTTCATTACTCCTCAAGCATTCCTAAGAGGATACATTAATGTTGATAAGGTTTAAGTGTCTCGCCCCTCAGAACCTCCCTGTCCACGTGCCTGCGTAAACAAAGGTTTAAGGCACATATGTGTGTGTCAGAGACTCATTAGGACTCATAGTAAATGTCTCATCCTAAGCCGTGTAAATTAGATTCAGGTTGTGGCTCCTAGCAGAATTAACTAATGTACAAGAGAAGAGATGCTTAAAAAAAAAGAGGGAAAAAAGTGATTTTTTTTTCTTCTCTCTCTTCTTTTTCTTTTTGGTGTATGTGTTTGCATGTTGTTGGTGGTGTTTTTTTTTTTTTTTATTCTTTTTTGTTGCCGATATGCTTTCATTGTTATTTAATTATAAAAGCAGATGCTATTTATGAGGATTTTAAATGAAATGTCACTTTAAAACCAATCCTTAATCATAATCCTATTCCTCATTCTAGTCCAGTCCTTAATCTGATCCTCACTAATCTTAAACCTCTACTACATCATATACAGAGTGGAACCCTCTGTTGCTGAAATGAATCAGAAAAATTCAATCAAATTATATGCGTTTTTAAAATATGCCTTGGTTACAATCAGTTTGTAAGTTATTTACATTTTGTTCTTTATGGTAAGATTACATTTAAGACGGTTCAACGAGGCAGATACTGGGAAAGAATTAGATTTTTCTTTGCTAAATCTACAAAACAGATCAAATAATAGATCAAAATAACTATGATCAGAATTAATTTTGAAAGGAAATATATAGTGTGTGTGTGTGTGTGTGTGTATATATATGTATATATAATATATATATACAGTATATATGCTTTGCGAAAGTATAATTTTTTCACGTTTTATGTTGCTGCCTTATGTTAAACTGTTTTAAAGGGCACCTATTATGCCCCTTTTTACAAGAAGAAATATTGGTCTTGGGTGTCCCCAAAATGTGTCTGTGAAGTTTCAGCTCAAAATACCCCACAGATCATTTATTATAACATGTATAAAATGTCATTTTTGGGGCCTGTCTAAAAAAAAAAGAGCTGTTTTTGGGGTGTGTCACTTTAAATGCAAATGAGCGGAATATTCCCATCTTCAGAAGAGGGCGTAGCATTTACATCTCTGCCTTGCATACCTACATCAGTAAACAGCTAGAAGTAAGATGTCTGAGAGTGAGAGAACCGGTGTTCAGCCACACATATGGGAAGCCAAACAAACCGAAAGTTGTACAAAACAACGCAATGTTACAGAGCTCGCATCGGGCTGACCTGCCATTGGCGAGGCTCAATGGATCGAACCGCGCGACCGACTCAACAGCGTGGCACGAGCTAATCTCACCAGCACAGCGCTGATCAATTAAAATACTAAAATAGCCAAGCACTATAACGACATATTCACAAAGCAGTCTGGAGTGAAATGGCGATTTGCTCCGAAATCATAAAATAAACAGTATGACACTCACTTCTTCTGCAGGTGAAGCTGGATCACGAACCGTTGTTACTGATCCATCTTTCAGGACAACTTTTTAGCAAAACCTGCCTTGAATTGTCCCTCATTCAGAAAGCAGTCTGGAGTAAAATGATTCGCGCAAACAAACGCATTTAGGTAGGCATTCCCTTCAAAACAAAAGTAATCCACTGTGTCTTCAGCGGCTGAGATGTCGGGAGTAAATGACGACTGCTATGTTACATCCAACAACAAAGTACCTCAATCGCTTAGAAGACATTCTTGTCTACATCTGCTCCAGAGGTGAAACAATGGCGAACTGATGACAGCTCACTCAGAACAGGTCTGTGATAAAACGCCAGTGTCAAAACCAGGTTAACATCTTTGCAAATTTATTAAAAATAAAAAAACTTAAATGATTCCATTGCATAAGTATACCTGCCCTTATTTGGGAGCATTCATATTGCTTGTAGATGTTACTACACTTCGAGTGAAGTTAACCTGTGGCAAATTCAATTGAATGAGTTAGATTTGAAAAGGCACACACGTCTTAATAAAAGGTTTAACAGCTGAAAATGCATATCAGATCAAAAACCAAGCCCTGAGGTCAAAAACTGCCTTTAGAGCTCAGAAACAGGATTGCAGAGTTCAGAAAAAAGTCTGCTGAATTGAAAGTTCACAGAAGCATGTAGTCTCCATTACCCTTAATGGAAGTTTGAAACAACCAGGACTCTTCATAGAGCTAGCCTCCTGGCCAAACTGAGCAACTAATGGAGAAGTGCTTTGGTTAGAGTGGTGGCCAAGAAGCTGATGGTCACTAGTTGAGCTCCATGACCATATGTGGAGATGGGAGAAACTTACAGAAGGACAAACATCACTGCAACACTCCACCGATCTGGGCTTTATGGGGGTGTGGCAAGACTCAGTCCTCTCCTCAGTGAAGACACATGAAAGCAAAAAGCACCTAAAGGACCCTCAGGCAGTTAGAAACAAGATTCTCTAGTCTGATGGACCTCAATTCCAAGCACAGGGTATAGAAAACTGTCAATGTCCTTGAGTGGCCCAGCCAGAGCCTGGGCTTGAACCCAATCAAATATTTCTGGAGAAACCTGAAAATGTGCATCTGCCCCCATCCAACCTGACAGAGCTTAAGAGGTGAAGAGGTGAGGTGAAGAATGGCAGATAATTGCCATATGCAGATGTTCAAAGCTTATTGCATCATACCCAAAAATACTTGAGGCTGTAAAGGTGCTTCAACTTAGTACTGAGTTAAGGGTATGGATACTTATCCAATGTTCTTATTTTAGTTTTTTGTTTTTAATACATTTATAAAGTTGTGACAGTTCAGTTTTTGCTTTGTCATTATGGTGGATGGAGTGTAGATTGTGGAGAAAAAGTCTTAAAGCAGTTTAACATAAGGCAGCAACATAACAAAATGTGATTTTTTTTATTTATTTTTTTTATTTAAAATTTAAATATTATTACTTTTATATCATGCATATAGTTTTTGACATCAAGTTGTGTGTATATTTTATACTGGGATATTTAGTTGTTTTTTTTGGTCACCTATGGTATTGATTGATATTGGTTTATTAACATGAAGGATAATGTTAATTAAGTACAAATTATTTAAGTCTATAATGAGTCTTCTTTCTCCAGAATGGTTTGCCTTATCCTTCTCTTCTCCCAGTATTTGAGCAAAGTTAACCTTCCTCTCATTGCTTATAAGGACAAGAAGTGGAAAGTCTTCCATTACCCTCTCTTCAAACTCTTTTCTGTAAGTGTATTATATTGTAATTATGTCTGTATAATGTAATTGCGTAGATATATCTACTGTGGCAACCAAAGGTCTGAGACCACTAGAGAAAATTAGTTCAGTGTTGCTTTTCAAATTGTCATTACAAGTGATATAATAACATAATTTGAGTGAAAAAAATAAATTAAAATATACATTTCTTAATATTGGGTATGTCCTCATTTTACTTTAGTGACTGCATGCACTCATGTTTTTGAGTCCGTAAGTAAAATCAGTGACATAGAAATAGTGCAGAAACTTTCTTACTCAAAAATATATTTTATTCTTTATCTTTTTATAGATTAAAATGTTTTGAAAACTTAATTTCCAGGATTAAATAGGATTTTTTTTTTAAAGTGCCAATGTGATTTTGACTGAGGTGTCAAACCTAATTGTCAGGATCGCTAAAATGGATTTGTTCTATTGATTTGTTCATCAATAGAAATAAACATATGGAACAGTTAAAGGGGTCATATGATGCTGCTAAAAAGAACATTATTTGGTGTAATGAAATGTTTATGCGGTTTAAGGTAAAAACAACACATTATTTTCCACATACTGTACATTATTGTTTCTCCTCTATGCCCCGCCTTTCTGAAACGCGTCGATTTTTACAAAGCTCATCGGTCTGAAAAAGCGAGGTGTGCTGTGATTGGCCAGCTATCCAGTGCGTTGTGATTGGCCGAATACCTCAAGCGTGTGATGGAAATGTTAAGCCCCTGTTACTCACATAATTATGGATTATAATGACTTGTACTGTCTTTTTACGCGTTGCGTTGCATTATTAATGCTAACGATTATCTGGATAGGGCAACATGCTGTTGCCTAAACTTTGGGTATTGACCATATGCTGTACTGCATTAAAGGGGCATGCTGCTCTTCTCAGCTGCTTATTACAGAAGAGCACCCCTTCACTGCTTCTCTTCTTAAAGGGCATGCTGCCTCAGTCTATGCTATTTCAGAAAGTTTTTTGCTTTAAAGCTATTAGGGTATTGGGATTTTGCTTGCTTGTTATCTAGTGTTCAGTGTCATGTTTGTCGCTAGACTTGCTTGTTGCTGTAAGCTATTGGTTGTTACTGCAAGTGCTGGTTCTTAGTTAAACTTGCAACAGCAAGAAGCTAATGTTTAAGTTGTGGTTTAGGCCATCCGATTGTTCTTGAAATATGTTTGCTGCTTATGGCTCATTTAGTATTGGGAATGTTATTTCCTGAAGTTCCTGACTACTGCAACATGCTGTGATTTAAGCAAGCAACATGCTTGTTGCAAAGCTATCTAGTGTATTGGTAAGGATTTTTATCTATGCTCACGCGGGTTGTCAGATTGAGGACACGTAACACACGAGTACAAATGTCAATGGGAGACGGACAACCTGTAAACTGATGAGTTGATTTGAGTTATTATATGCTGTTGTTAGTCTTTTTAAATGGATGCTGAAGCTTTTAGGCAAGGTAGAATGTGATCTCTGATCCGTTCATTGCTCGCTTCTATGGCTGCAGTACGCTATGTTTGCTGCAAACTAGGCTGCCAATTCTAGTGGGTTTTCTGCATCTTTTTCAGGTATTGCATTAAAGGGGCTTGCTGCTCTTCTTAGCTGCTTATAAAGAAGAGCACCCCTTCGCTGCCTTCTCCTGTAAGTTGCTGCTGCCCCAGTCTCTGTTATTCCAGAAGGATGACAAAGGCAATAGGTAATATTTTATATTGTTCCCCCATTAAGTGTGAAAATATTTTTTCAAATTTTGTTTTCCTGGAATTTTACAAAAACATTTTCCAAAAATGTTATCACAGAATTCTATCCAACAAAAACAAGTTGTGATGTGTTGGAAATGAGATTTCAAATATGTTTTAAAAGAGTTTGTCTAAAATCCACAGGGCCAAAAATTCCCATAGTTGAAAAAACATGCACATCTATTATCTCTTAACTATAAACATTACAGAGGAAATAATCAAATTAATCTTATCATAAATTTAAATACCAACAAATAGACAAAACAGTTTGATGCAAAGATATATGGTTTCCCTGGAACTCATAAAAAAACATTTTGTCAACTGTCTGGCATTTATGAATAATACATGTCACATGAATGATTTTCATAGTCAACAAACATGAATGTTAACTGTTTTAACAGTACTGTCACAGCTGTTTCCCAAGTGCTATTTGCCACCAAAAGACATGTCTGTTTAAAAAAGAATGAGCCATCTTGAATGGCATTTTCTTTCAGAATCCACAGATGAGAGATACGTCTGCTCCGAGGGCATTGGTGATAGTGACATGAATGGGGAAGATTTAACAACTGTTATTCACAGCGAACCATATTTTGCTTTTGCTACCCATAAAGGTGTGGTGTATTAATGTCTCAGACACATGCAACAGTCAGGCTTATGATTCGTCACCCCTGTTTCAGCTTTCTGCCACTCTAAGAAATTAAGAAATGCTTTCAACACCCAATGCCCCTCTGCTATGAATCAGTTTGCAAATAAATGTATTTGAAACAGCTTAAAGGGGTCATCGGATGCCCATTTTCCACAAGTTGATATGATTCTTTAGGGTCTTAATGAAAAATCAATAACATACTTTGGTTAAAATGTCTCAATGGTAGTGTAAAACAACACCGTTTTTACTGTCAAAAACAGCTCTGTTCATACCAAGCCGTTTCCTTGCATGTTGCTTTAAATGCTAATGATCTGCTGGCCCTGCCCCTCTCTTCCGTGGGATGACAAGCCGTTCTCTGACAGATGGTAAACTTTAGCCGCATTCATCGCGAAACTTGCTGACTAGCACATTAGTAGGAAAGCCGATTTGCAAAGATTCATTAAAAACTTTTACTCGCTTCTTCTGTAGGTGAAGCTGTATCACTGTTTCGCTCGAAGATAAACGCATTTAGGTAGATCAGGGACACATTCCCTTAAAAAACAAACGTACCCCACTGTGTCTTCAGCGGCTCAGATGTCGGGAGTAAATGACGACTGCTATGTTCATTATTACATCCAACAACAAAACACTTCAATCACTTAGGAGTCATTCTTGTCTACATCAGCTCCGGCGTCGAAACAATGGCGGACTGATGACAGCTCACTCAGGGCGGGTCTGTGCTAAAACCAAAGACTGACGACACGGTCAATCAACAATCGTGGGAGAGGTCTGTGCAGAACTACATCATTCTGCCAAGAATCTGAGAACGGCTTGATATGAGAAAGGGGTTTGGATTTATAGAGATAAAAAAAAAAAGCACTGGGTGGATTTTTATCATTATAGGGTGGTTGCGTACACACACTGCCAACACGCATTTCAGTTCAAACATCATGTAAACGTGAATTTTGTCTCCGATGACCCCTTTAAGGTTTCCAGCATTACTTTGCACAGCGTCTCATTTGACTTCTTTAGATAAAGCCCATAAGATGTACCGCCCGGAGGCTTCCATGTTGGGGAATGTGGTATTTTAATCTTCAGATAGCTAATTCAGGTTTGACTGCATCAGTGTCTGAATGTTACTGAGGAGAATTCATCGTTTCGCCTGACCCACTTAAATCCCTTGAGACATCTATGTGCTTCGGGCTGATATATGATAGCATGGGCCTCACTTTACTGTGTGCAATTTACACTATATGCTCCTCTCAACCATCCACTTTGAACGATAGCAGATGTCTTTTGAAGCCATCCTTTGGCAATACATTGTTCTACTGAATAGTGTAGATTTTTTTTTTTTATTATTTGTAGTATGTTTGTTTTTTAAATGTTTTTAAAAATTTCCTATTTAATATATTTCAAAATTGAATTTATTCTTGTGATGGCAAAGCATAATTACTCCAGTCTTCAGTGTCACATGATCCGTCAGAAATCATTCTAATATGCTGACTTGGTGCTCAAGAAACGTTTATTATAATCAATGTTGAAAACAATTGTGCTGCTTCATATTTTTGTAGAAACCATGATACAATTTTTCAGGATTATTTAATGAATAGAAAGTTCAAAAGAACAGCATTTATTTGAAATATACAAGCGCACTTTTTTTTGCGTTTGTCAAATGGACCTTCTGACCTTTTCATTCAATTTGGCTTTGACTAATTACTAATTTAACTGTCATTCACAGCCTTGAAAAACACACTTCCATATTACTCAGAAAGGCTGATTAAAATCTGGTATTTTAGGTATTTATTTGATTAAAATCTTGTACAATTTTGGATAGGAGTCAAAGTAAACATACCTCCGTGACACTATAACAAAAGAAAAACAAATCAATCCAAAGGTTTCTTGAGTTTAAGTGGATTGAATAATGATTTTCCTAGTAACCTCATAAACGTGTAGTTATGTATTTAGTCTCAGCATGCCAGAATAAAAACTACATACTTGTTGTTTTTTATTTCTGTCATAAAGTATAAGGAACATCTTACTGTTGCGAAGGAACTTCGCTCATCTCTTAACTCTTGCTTTTTTTTTAGGAGAGTGGGGTTTGCCGACAGTGAGTGTGTCGTCTGTACTGGGCATGATGGCTGGAGTACTGGCTTCAACAATGGAGTCCATTGGAGACTATTATGCGTGCGCTCGTCTCTCTGGAGCGCCTCCACCTCCCACGCATGCTATTAACCGTGGCATTGCGGTGGAAGGCGTGGGCTGCATCTTGGCTGCCCTGTGGGGTACTGGTAATGTCACCACCTCCTACAGTCAGAATATCGCCGCTCTGGGAATTACAAGGGTAGGATTTGTCTGTTTATTGATAAAACATATAACTATCTTCATTGTTGTTGCCATCAATACCTTGTTCAAATTCAGTTATGTTGTACATTTACAAAGCAAGTTATTTGTTATTTCAACACTTTTATGCTACTATTCAACTAAAATGTTGACTCTCCTGAAGTCACACTTGAGTACACCACAAGTCAAAAGTTTGGCATAATTTTCTTTTTGAAAGAATTCTCTTATGCTCACCAAGACTGCATTTATTTGATCACAAATATAAAACATATAAAATTTAAAGTAATATATATTAAATAAATGTATAATTGATTGTTGTGACAGCAAAGTTAAATTGCTAGTATGCTGATTTGATGCTCAAGAAACATTTATTAATATTATCATTACATGATAGAAGATAAAGAGAATGCTTTTTTTTCAGCATAGATTAAACTGATCAAAAGTGACAGTAAAGACATTTATAATGTTACGAAAGATTTCTACTTTAAATAAACGCTGTACTTTTCAACTTTGTTCATCAAATAATCCTGGAAAAAATGTATCATGGCTTCCACAATGTTCATCAGTAAAAATATTATGTTTTGCTAATAAGAACCATTATTAACACTTGAGCAGCAAATCAGCATATTATAATGATTTCTGAAGGATCATGTGACACTGAAGACTGCAGTAATAGCTGCTGAAAATTCAGCTTTGCATCACAGGAATAAATTACATTTGAAAATGTATTATATAATAAAAATAAAGAATACTTCTATTAAATTGTAATATATTATTTTCACAATATTCCTGTCCTTGCATTTTCATAAAGTAATTTCAACCTTGATGAGATTAAGAGACTTCTTTCAAAAACATAAAAATTATTTTTTTTCTTGGCTGGTAGTGTAGTAGTCATCCTGCATGTCATACTGCATGTCTAGGAGAGCTGGGTAGTAACTGATTGCATGTAAACTGGATTACATAATCAGATTCCAAAAATTAAGTACTTGTAATTAGATTACATTTAAAAATGCACTTAATCAGACTACAGTTACTTTTTACTGATTACATGATTACATATTATTCACACAATAGCAATCAATTATTCATAATTGATTAATTCTCCCTAATTCCTTTTTAATTTTTTAAATGTTCCTTTCTAAAATAGCTTACTGGTTGTTTACACTCAGAAAATCTTCCAGTTTTGTGGATATTAACGCAGAAATCAGTCATTAGTCAGGTGGCTACACAGCATTTGACCAACGGATTTACAAAAATCATTTCAGGTTTAAGAAGCGTTTCAACATTGCATCATACTGATGAACACATTCATTTTTATTTGAATTATCACTCACTAGGTTATTTAACTATGTGTTACTATGTCTTTGAAAGGCTTTTGTCTTTCAAACACATTAAAATGCACAAATTCACGATATTTCTGATGTACATGTAATGCAGAGATTCCCTTTTTTTTGTCCTCTGAACCTCTTTCACCTAATATATTTACTTAAAGTACGCTGAGATTTTTAAATAAATACTTTAATAATTATCACATTTGCATGTTCTTGGCTCTCTGTTGGTTAATGGTCCCATGACATGCAGGTAAACAAATGAAATATTTTTTTAATAAGTGTTTGATTGATTTTAATAAGTGTTTGAAACTTCTACGTAACTGAATGTTTAATGCACTTCATGTTGTTAATGACAACGAATGGAATATAGTTTCTTAGTCTTTGTATTTTTATATCAGTATGGTATGAGATTACGGATAAAATCTTTCTTTTACAGATAAAATGAGCCAAAAAAGAGGTTTAACAGACTGAAAAGTCAATTAATTTTTTTTTTATTATTATTATAGTTAAACCTCTTTTTTGGCTCATTTTATCTGTAAAAGAAAACATGCCTAATAATTTTGCACACCTGAATATAAGGAGTTTTTCACTTCCAGTCTTCATGGACAATTATATATCCCTTATAAATTATTAAATACAAAATGAATAGTAGTTATTAAGATTGATGTGGTTTGGAATTGGTAAAATGTGCTTGGGAAAAAAATATGATCAGAATATCAACGTGCCTAATAATTATGCACGTGGTGTACAGTATTTATGCTTTATAGTCGCATTTAGTAGATTAGAGCTCAATGAAAATAGTTTACGTTTTGTGACTAAACAATCAAGCAGTTGAGATTTGCTGTATATTATGAGCTTTATGTGAGTATACTACATGCATGCAGATAAAGTTGGATATAGGCTACTTATATCCAACTTAGCTGTGTGATTAATATATTTTACATTTTGCAACAAAAATAATCATGCAGCCAAGATTTAACGGTGTATATATAATGCTACATAACATGTTTCCCAAAAGCACTGTTATCAAAGCAGTATGGAAAGCATTTGTAAATGAATGAATACTGATAATTTGGAATTACATATATTCCAGATAACTAAAGTCATAATGTTTCACTTAAGAAACAAGAGAGAGAGAAGTAAAAGATAAATTAATTATAATTAATTAAGTTAAAAATGTTACTAAAGAATCTGCAAGTCATCCTGAAGATAACGTGTTCTGAAGTTCAGGCTATTTGGGATCTTAACATTGAGTGTTGCCTTCTCAAACATCAATGACTATTTGTACCTTTTGTGATCATTCCTGTGCATGACTCCTGAGCAATGAAGGTGTCCACTGTTCTCAAAAATCCTCCAGGTCCTGTAAATTCTTCTGGTTTCTCAGCGTCCTCTGCACTTTTGAACTCTTACCCATTTAGGACAATTGAGGGACTCATCCACATCTATTACGAGCAGCTTCAAGCCATCATTGATGCTTGAGGAAGCAACACATGACATTAATGTCATTTTTTGAGGAATGTTTAAACATCCATTATGTAACGTCTTCAGGGAAGTGCTATTTCCAAAAGGTCTTATTTTAAATATTTGCTCTTGTTGTTAAATATTATTATTATTATTATTATTATTATTATATTAAGGATGCTAAGTTGTGTTTTATATCTGTCTCCATTTCATATGAATGGAAATTACATTCCCTGCATGTTCAGAAATGTTTTTTTGGTTTTCGTTTCATCACAGTGTTTTGGATGACTTATCTTTTGATGTTGGCAGCAGATTGGTTCTTCAGACCGCCGGGCTTCTTATGATCATCTTGGGACTCTTTGGTAAATTCAGCGCAGTCTTTATAACTATTCCAGACCCGGTCATTGGTGGAATGTTCCTCCTCATGTTTGGGATGGTAGCAGCAGTGGGAATTTCCAATCTTCAGGTACACCTGATAGTCGTCATGCATTTTTATTTAATTTTTCATTTTATTATTTTGAAATTGCATGTCAGGGTGACTTCATCTAAATAAATACATACTATGGGTCATCATCTCATTCATATTTCATTGTATGTTTCGGTTTTTCTTGCAGTATGTGGATTTGAACTCCTCCAGGAATCTCTTGATTCTCGGTTTCTCAATCTTCAGTGATCTTGTGCTCCCAACCTGGTTTAACTCGAACCCAGGCATGATCAACACAGGTGAATATAACATATACAACACACACAAATTTACAGCAGCATTTAACCCATCAGCAATAGGTATATAAAGAAGTGGTATTAGTCAGCAACAGCAAAAGTTAAAACTACATGCAACTTGTAGATCTCATTATAAAAACCCAGGATATGAATATTCAGCGTCTGTGCTGTTTTAGATAGACTGCTGGTGTATAATCCTTGAACACATGGGTACACTGTAGTATGGCCAAAAAGATCAAAAGAAACCAAACCTGGACAGCAGACAAGAATTTGCTTGTGATGTTAACCTGATCTTGCGCAAAAACTCTAGGCATTCACACAAAATTTTGTTTTTTTATCAAATCTTGATTGCTTTGATATAAATTAAATTTTTTCTGAATCTCATACTTGTCTGTCACAGGGCCAAAACAAGACTGTTAAATAACTTCTAATGTGACTGCATTTTATTTTTTTAATGTAGTTTCTGCATTTAGCTGTTATGAACTTTTAATTAACTGTACATTTTATTCATTAAATTGTTAAAAAATAACTCCATAAACAATTAAAATAATAGTGTGTGTCGGCGCCCACATAAAGCGCTGTTGTGCTACCGGCGTCCTGAGTTCAAATCCTGACTCGAGGACCTTTCCCGATCCCACCCCCTCTCTCTCTCTCCCACTTCATTTCCTGTCTCATCTACACTGTCTTATAACAATGAAGGAAAAAAACGCCAAAAATAAATCTAAAAAGTAATAATAATAGTGTGTGTGTGTGTATAGAGAGAGTTCTTAAATAATTTTCAGTTTTTATAAATACATTAAGTAATTATATTATTATGCGTTTATATATAACTGTTATGAATCTGGTCCCTGCTGTTCCTCCCGCTCACCACCAATGGTCTCCCTCACCTTCTCACTCTGGACTCCATTTCCCATAACCCTCAGCCTTATTGACCAATTATCAGACAACACCTGTTTCCAATCAGGTGGACTATTTAAGCTGCACTCTCATAATTGCTGCATCCAAAAACTGAAAAATGCTGCCTTCGGAGAACGCATTCCAAGGTAGGAAGGCATCAAGGCACGTCCGAATTCAATGTTAGCTTCAGTTCCTGTCTCCTGAGATGCTTTCATCTGGCCAATTTTTGAAGGCAGCATAGATGTATCCTTCGCTGCCTTTGATATCCCACAATCCTGTGCGTTCCATTCTTTGACAGTTAAGCTAAAAAATAAAGATGGCATCCGAAAGTTGCGGTCGGGGGTCAGTTTGTGTGTAAATGTACGTTTTTCATCAACGTTTTCCACTTTCCGTTTTCATTTCTAGCGAGAAATTAATATTGCAGTAATGAAATATTCACTTAGTTATCACCAATTATTGCTATAGGTCATTAAACCATTACTCTTCCTCAGAAGTCTGTCCGAAATCAGTTTTGTGAGGTGCCTTTGTGCGCAAACGCTGCCTGCAAGTCATTGCCTGATAGGGCAGCGAGGCAACAAGTCAGCTGCCTAAGTTTTCAGATGCAGCCAGTGCTGTGTATTGTTTGTTGGCAACGTTATCCCTAGCCATCCTAGTTTCCGTGTTTCGCCTGTGTTTTCCTAGTTTTTTGGTTTCCTTGCCTGTGTTTTGATAATTGGACTGTTTACCTGTTTTTTGTGATTGTTTGCTGCCTGTCCCGACCATTGCCTGTTTTTGGATTACTCTTTTGTCTTTGCCTTGGATGATATGGTTCGTGGTGTTCAACCCTGCCTGTATGACCACACCTTGCACTTAATAAAGCCTGCACTTGGCTCTTCCAACTCCATTGTCACGCTCCAGCGTTACAATTCATTTCATGATTTTTTTCATAACTCT
>NW_015505209.1:2721362-2737044 GCF_001515645.1 Sinocyclocheilus grahami | reverse complement strand
TATATATATCAATGAAATTCGCTTGAGTAAATTCATTCTGAATTTCTTTTTCATAGTCTATTGCTATAATATCTCTTCATTGTAAAAAAAAAATGCAGAACAAAAATATTAGAAGAACAATTCCAGTCTGAACTATTTAGCTGTAGATTAGATGCAACTGAACAGGACAAGAAACAATAGTTTTTTGAGATATGCTATGTGGGAGGTCACTCGGTGCAAGTGGCACATCCCACGCTTATCTACATTGGTTTTCATAGTCTATTGCTATAATATCTCTTCATTGTAAAAAAAAAAATGCAGAACAAAAATATTAGAAGAACAATTCCAGTCTGAACTATTTAGCTGTAGATTAGATGCAACTGAACAGGACAAGAAACAATAGTTTTTTGAGATATGCTATGTGGGAGGTCACTCGGTGCAAGTGGCACATCCCAAGCTTATCTACATTGGTAAAAAAGCATTGTCTGGACTCCTGAGGTTAGGGCGACTTATCTGCCAATCCTCTTTACAAGTCTCTGTTTGACTCTGCTGTAATCTCCTCCCTTCACTTCAGTGCGACCCTCTCATGTAAAAACCAACAGACCTCCTTCGACATCCAGGCTAGTGCACCCTTTGGATGAACTTTGTCCGAATCTTGTCCCAAGTTTTCTGTTAGCACTGCTTAAAATGAGGGGGCTTTTCCATCAACAAAAGTCCAATAGTGCTTTATCAGGGGCTCTTTTAAGCAGTTAATTGACAGGCTTTCAGGAATTTGAGTTTTAAGCTGACACATTGAACTCCTGACCAATGCTTGCTGTGTGGGTCTCATCAGATGGACGTTAATTGGCCCTAGAACATCCACCCTCTTAAGACATAATCATAAGATATCTTATACCAAGAGTTTTTACGCCCACCCGTTGCCTTACATCTATATGCATGCATTGGACATCTGTCACTGTCTGCCCGGTTCTTTGTGATCTAAATGGTTTTGTATCTGTCAACAGGCATAAACGAGCTGGATCCGCTCATAATGATTCTCTTCACCACCCACATGTTCATTGGTGGATCCTTTGGGTTTGTTTTGGACAACACAATACCAGGTAAGTCATAAAAACGCATGACTGTTGGGTATGTTAATCTGCAGTGGCACGTTAAGGCCAAAGTATACTTCACTTTTTACGTGTTCACAAGGGACCGCGTACAGTGCGCATGATGCAAATTTCGTCATCAGAATAGTATGCGCACCACCCAATTTTTGTAACCGCGCATGTGCATTGAATTTTTGCATTAATCAGTTGTTCCACAAGGTGGCAACACTGTCCCGGGCCGTTGTTTCACAGTAGAAAACGAAACTAAAGTGACGGAACAACTGCAACAACAACAGATGGCCTCGTTGACAAGCGCTTGTGCCTAAGAGGGTATGAGACTGCATGTGTCTGCATGGGTATGAGAGCACATGTCAACCGCCCGCGTTAATGGAGTATACTTTGAAAGGCTATGCATTCGACTGTACGCTTACGCTAGCGTACGTGTACAAAAACGATGTATACTTGGGGCATCATGGTCAAAAGGTCTTTGTACGACTCGTTCCGATTCTTTGCAAGCTATGTGAAAGTCGTTATTCAATATACATCTGTGAACATAACGGGAAATGCTAAGAAATACACACTCTTGAAGGTGCAGTATATGAAAGATTGACAGCTAGTGGCTGAAATGGGTACTGTGGTCCAAATTCAAAATATTGAAGAGAATTGTCTCTCCTGCTTACGCCTACATCATCTGCTGGAACGCCACTCTTGTGAACGAGCGTATGACAGTTAGCGAAAGGCTAGTGTGACGGTCTTGCATGGGCGGTCTGCTTTCTGCACAATGGAGACAGTGTGTAATAGGGTTTCACTGATTCAGAGAGAGAAGAAACCATTTCCACAGCAATGCTTCATTAACTCTGCTCTGTTTATTTGAAGAATAAGGGTCTTATCTAGCGAAACGCATTTGTGGTTAAAAAGTATATAAATTTGAATTTTTCTTAGAAAATGACAGATCGTTTTTGCTAGAAAAGACCCTTATTCCTCAGCTGGGATTGTGTAGAGAAACTGCAATTTGGACCTTCAACCCGCTGGCCACCATTGAAGTCCACTATATGGAGAAAAATCCTAAAATGTTTTCCCCAAAAATGTTAATTTCTTTTCGACTGAAAAAAGAAAGACATGAACAACTTGCATGACATGGGTGTGAGTTAATTATCAGGACATTTTTATTCTGGAAGTAAACTAATCCTTTAATTTATCGACAAATACAATTGAAAACCCTTTGGTTTCCATTTTGGCAAATCTAGGCAGCTTGTGTAATTTGTGTACTTGAGCATGTAATCATGATGCCTGTACATCACTTTATGTCCCACGCTAAGATTTAGATTTCAAAAAGTTCATAATACTGATAAATCAAAATGAACCCTTTTACGTAAGTGAAATTCAGTTGCGCTCGTTATTTGTAGCAGGTAAAATAACATGTCACCTCATGGGCTGCAGTGGATTTGCTCTATCCTGGGGCTCACAGGTACTGTTGCCATAAACCTTGCCGTTGTCTTGACAATCACTGCGCACATTTCATGATATTACCTATTTGTCATTGCATGCCAAATTATATTACACAATTATTTTTCTCAGTTTTACTTGAGCCTTTGCTGGTGTTTATATATGAAATATCTAAGCATTAATATAATTCATACTGTCTAACAATTTGATATTTGAGCTGAGCCGGGCCTGGTGCCGTTTCAGTTCTGCTTTGTGACATTAATTAAATTCAGTAAATTGAATATAGAAATGTACCACTATATAAGAAATGTCATGTCAGTTCTGTGAGAACTGTGCATGAGGCATCTGAAATCCATAACACATTCCAATTTAGATTTTGTTTTTTTTATCCTGATTAATATTTACATAATTATAGCCATGTGAATCAATTTTTAGATGCATTTTATATTAGAGTTGTCATTTTGTGCACAATATTGAAGTAATATAAATAATTCAATACATTTAAAAGTATTTTGTATTTTATGATTAATATTTTTGTATGTCTGTGCATGTGAAACAGACCTATCACATTGCAGCAGGATTCCTTTTATGCTACCTCTACAAAAATGATAAAATATCATTTAAAAACCCTTGCTAAAGAGAGGACTATGATGCTGTCCTCAAATGCAAATGTGTCTATTATTTTGCACACTTGTGTATTTAAATGACTGTGTGCCAAAAACATTTCCTTTCAATCTAAATTAATCGATCAGAAAAAAGACTGCCTATGAATAAATACATCAATGTGTGTTCATCTTCCTTGAAACGGAGGATGTAGTTCATCTTTACATTTGTACCCAAATAAATGACTTGTCTTCCAGTTAAATTTGTTTTAGATTTATTTGTTCAAATTTTATTGTATTTTTATTTGTTTTTATCTTGGAAACTAATATTACTCCGTTTGAAAAATGCCTAAATTCAAATGCCTAAATCC
Organism: Sinocyclocheilus grahami; assembly: GCF_001515645.1. Taxonomy (NCBI): domain Eukaryota; kingdom Metazoa; phylum Chordata; class Actinopteri; order Cypriniformes; family Cyprinidae; genus Sinocyclocheilus; species Sinocyclocheilus grahami. Next base: position 2,733,558 of record NW_015505209.1, on the reverse strand, counting down.
AATCTCGTTTTAGTTCTTAATATTATCATCTTTTGTGTTCTACACAGGTTTAGAATGACATGGGTGTGAGTAAATAATGACATTAATTAAAAAAAATTTGGGTGAACTGTCACTTTCTCTCTAGAAATGAGAACTAGAGGGTAATAAACTGCAACCTTAAAGCATTTTAGATAAGTGAATGAATGCTTGTCACTAGTGCATCTGAACTCTGTGGCACCACAATATTTAGCTCACCTACCTAAGAGCCATCTTTATTCTTTGATATAGGGCAGTTGCGTCAAAGTATTAGTAAACAGACAGACAGAGTTCATTTCATGACATTTCAGTTGTGCCAAATGAAATTACGGCACTGCCAGTTCTCATTCCCTTTTCAAAGGAATTCATGCAACAACATTTGTTTAAAATGCCTATGGGAATCCCCCCGGTGCTGTTTGAGGCCATGCTTGACTAAACAACTAAAACAAGCAACACATTTTCAAAGTCACCCTCAATCACAAATGTCTAATTTGCCGTCTATAAATGGAATGAGTTTAGTTTTATTGTAGGTTTGATTTTTAATTTTTTTTATAACACAAGTTAGTTTTAGTGGCATTATAAGGCAAAAAAAAAAAAACTTCTAGTCTCTGAAACAACCATACGCGAAAGACAGGCCACATCCGGCGCCAATGTCTAATCAACACAAACTAATTTTGGCAGTCAGCTTCCCTTTTCACGCACGTGTAAACACATTCTGCAGAAATTCTTACGAATAGCCTCCAGGCAAAAAAAATTACATAAACCTATTAAAAACAGTTAATATGGGACCTGGATAAAAACTGGCTTCTGCACTTTCAGCTCATTCACTCATGTGGCGCCTCAGCTGATATCAGTTGGCCCGACTGGGGACGTCATCGGCATTACTGACTTGATCAAGATATGGGCCTTCTTGGAATAGATGTAGAGAAAATGCTCAAATGAAAATCATATTAGCAATGGAATGCTTTCTCTTAATCAATCCAGCCGTTTTGTAGAGGATCCACCCTGTCATTTATACCCTGAGATATAAAGCGCATATATATATATATATGCAGTGGGTACGGAAAGTATTCAGACCCCCTTAAATTTTTCACTTTGTTATATTGCAGCCATTTGCTAAAATCTATATATATATATATATATATATATATATATATATATATATATATATATATATATATATATATATATATATAATATAGCAGAAAATATAAAAAGGTCCTAAAAAGTACAATTACTCAGAATAACCTTCAATTTTCTTTATCTTGTTTATTTTATTGTTATTTTTTTATTCACCAGGGAGTTAATAACACATACACTGTCTGAATTAAAGTAAAAAAAAATCTAAAAATTATTAATCTTTTGTTATATTTATTACAAAATTGTTGTAAACTGCATTTTTTCCTTTTGCTTTTTGTAATATTCTTCTGTTCAATGTTTTTCTTCATTTATTTTTAGTTTTTTTTTAATAGATATTTTATTTTTCGTGTTGTGTGTGTGTGTGTGTGTGTGTATGTGGTGTATATAAATAGAAATATATATGGAAATTTGGATATATATATATATATATATATATATATATATATATATGTATGTATATGTATATATATATGTTTATGTGTGTTTGTGAAACTTTGCAATTTCTGGGTGAAATTTGTTTCTACAGTATTTCTTTTCTGAACAGTTTACTATATTTTTAATAGTTTAACAATCCACCAACAACACTGACTTTATCCAACCTTAGGTCAACTAAAGACCACAGGGGTCTCGAGATGCATTTTCCAAAGTTTAAATATTTGATTAATCTACATCTGTAGTTCATGACACCTCTAGTTGTAATGCAACAGGACTTAAGTGTGGAAAGCAGTTTGACGATCTAGGTTACAACTGTTGTTCACTCTTGAAGGGAAGCCAGTGCGGTATAATTTGACTCTCAGAAGTACTGGCATAAATCTAACAGCATTACAACTCCGCTTCCTAATCTGAGTTGGATTGCTAGGATTGGATTACATTAACAGATGTATAGACTGACTAAGCAACAAATCGCCTGCTAGGCCTTGAACATTGTGTATTAGTGAAAGTCTCTCCCCACCTGCCAAGAGGTTTGCAGGTCCAGTAGAAGATTGGCACCCCTTCTTTGAATGTTTTACTTTTATCACTTAATTAGAGATGGTTCAGCCAAAAATGAAAATTGTCATTTTTTACTCTCTCATGTCATTCCAAACCTGTATGACTTTTTAAATTCTCTCATAAAACATGAAAGGAGCTACATTGTTGCGACTCTTCCCTTGTACCTGTTCCAATAAGTCCCTTGATCCAGCTTTAGCCAAAGGTACATCATATTGAATTATCACCAGAGGACCAAACGGCCACCAGCTGGTGCTTGTGTCCTGAAATGGGGCAATGCGTTTGGCACTTATTCAGCCAGTGAAGTGATCCAGTTGAGTCGAACACCACAGTTGCCCCATTCCAGTAGCTTTACAAGATGTTGACACCTAGTGCAGTGATTTTCAACCAGGGCTATGTAAGCAGCTTCCAGGGGGTACATGGAAAGATTTCCATGTAATAAAGTACAGATATTATGACTTCATTTCAATTATTATTATTATTGTTGTTGTTTTTGTTTTTTGCCAGGGTGTTAATAACACATACATTGTCTTGTCCATGGTGCACACCTGTTGAACTGTATCCGTTTCACCATGTTCTATTGGCTCAACTGAGGCCACTGCTTTATTTGGTGAGGGTAGAGCGTGAGTGTTCTGAATCTCTCAATTCAGTGTCATTTTGATTTAGTTAATCCTTCATTTTGTGGCTTTGGGTGCTGGCAGAGTAGTGTAGTGTAATTAAATCTGGAAGAAAAAAAACATCCATCACTTTTTATGAGATGTAATGTTTATACATGACTAAGTGTAGAGTTGCATGATTTGAATTAAAAATACTTTTTTTTTTTTTTTTCATTCTCTGAAGAAAATGAGAGCAGTGCCTGCATGCAAAGCTCGTTAGGGTGATTTGGGTTGTTGCTAGGGCCTGGCTATATGGTTACTAAGGTGTTCTGAGTGGTTTTTAATGTGATGCTAAAGGCTATTTTCAAATTTAGATTGCCTTTGTGTCATCTAATACTCATTTAAAGTTAATTAAAAAACTAATTATTGATATATTTATATTAATATATTTAATAACAGTTAAATGTGAATCTTTCGAAAATCAAAATATGCATTTTTCCTATTGTACATTACAATGTTTATTATAGTAATAACGTTAAACATTATATAATATAAAATAACTAATCTTCAGTTCTTCTGTAATTAATTGTGATTCATTGCATATGAATATATTTATATTTTCATAATTCCACATTGAATCTCCCTATTAATGTATAGAAACAACAAAGATGGTGGTATATTTTAAATATGTGTTTAAGGGCATATATGCTTTAAATTAAATGTGTCATTTAGTTTAACTTGATAATTAAAACTAAAATAAAATTAATACAATTAAAAATGACAATTAAATTAAAATGGAAAAATTAAAACAATTCAAAATTTATGAAAACTATAATAGTATCTCATTAATAATTTACACTGATGGCTAAATTAAAAAATATATATATTGATTTTAGTATTTTTAGTTCTTATATATTTTAGTTAAATACAAAATAAAAATGTAGAAATTAATTTTTAAAATAGTATAACATAGTATAACATTTTAATATTGGCAATTTTTTGGCTGTTAACATGAAAATAATTATGGTCCTCACAACATGGCTGTGGCAGCAACAATAGTAACAAAAGTTACGCCGCCTTTCATTGAGTGAACATTTGGGCGGCGTTATGCAAATCTTCCCACATCGTGACAGACATGTGGTGGCGTTTAAACGAGGCGTTTTAGGGGGGCGTGGACGAGTCTTAATTTTTATAAAGAATATCTCTTTGTGTTTGAGACTTTAGTCTTTGCAACTTTAGGGATCTTATCTATTCACAAACAGCTTGTAACACTCCAAAGACAAAGGAAAACTTGAAATCGCATCATATGACCCCTTTAACAATGCACAGCCTTTATAGTAGGTTGTAATTAGTTTTTATAGCACTTACTACAAACAACCTGTAGGTAAATTCTGATAATCGCTTAAAGGAACACTGTTTTACCGTTTTCGAATCCATTCAGCCAATCTCCGGGTCTGGCGGTAATAATTTTAGCTGCAGCTTAGCATAGATCATTGAATCTGATTAGACCGTTAGCATCTCGCTCATAAATGACCAAAGAGTTTCTATATTTTTCCTATTTAAAACTTGACTCTTCTGTAGTTACATCGTGAACTAATGAAAATGAAAAGTTGCAATTTTACCCATGGTATGGCAGCAAAGTTCCTTGATTATTACGCGGGAATGAGAGTATAGTTCCTAGCCATATCGCAACTTTTCATTTTCCGTCGGTCTTAGTACACGATGTAACTACAGAAGAGTCAAGTTTTAAATAGGAAAAATATAGAAACTCTTTGGTCATTTATGAGCGAGATGCTAACGGTCTAATCAGATTCAATGATCTATGCTAAGCTACAGCTAAAAGTACTACTGCCAGACCCGGAGATCGGCTGAATGGATTCGAAAACTGTAAAACTCAGCTGTTTAACTCTGGAAAATGAGCCTATTTTCAAAAATAGTGGAGTGTTCCTTTAACTAAACAATATTTCTAAGCTTGTAACAATACGCAGTATAATAGCTGTATTAGCGTGTTTCATGTATTGCCATCAAGCGTTACTTGTCTACACCACCCCAAATGTACTGCCTGCCTGCTATAAGCCTATTCGTCTAGAGACAGAGTCATTAAAGTAGTTTATGATCAGTGGTTTATGCTGGTGCCATGCATTATGTGGATAGGGAGGTCTTCACACAAATCAATTTGAGCACTTGTGATCACTTTTTTTGGATCATGCAAACCAAATTATACCAGCTGCACAACCAGTGTGTTTGAAAATGTAAACAATGTAATAAACAGTTTGACAAATTAAGGTACGGCAATAAGCCGGCACGAATCATTTTTTTTTGGATTTGGATATTTAGTTTTATTGCTTAGAAATGTTATATAGTGGCAAATTTTTTGACTCGTGACCTCTTTTTCGAGGAAAGACGATGGGATTTATTCTAGGAGGTGACAGTGTTGCTGCTGTCGGTCGCTTATTTCATATTTCTTGTCATGAATGAGGAGTGTTGTTCTGACGGTTTCTCTGTTTTATGCCTCGCATCTAAGAATTTCTGTTCTTGACCCAATATTTGAAGCAGAAACAGTGCACCAATTGACATGGCAAAGGCCCTGGGAGCAGACGATTAGATATGGATTTTTATTTGGGTGGGTTCCAGCGATGAACTTCTCATGAAATGTCTCATAGATTGACGGGGAGCAGATTAGACCTTCTTGTGTTCTGTATCTGTCAGGTTTGGTTGTTCTGCTAGCAGTGCTGTGCATACCAGCTCGTCTTTCAGTGCTCTCCTCCTCTTCAGGAACACCCTGCTCCAGCCCTCCCAACATGTGGTATTGCTTATAGCAGTAAATTCTGATGTATTACTGGGAACATGCAGTAGCTTAAGAGAGGCTTTGGTCTCATAAAATAGGGCCAGCATCTCCAAAAATTCTTTCTTAATTTAAAAAAATAAATAAAAGTCTCTATCTATCTCTATCTCTATCTATAATAAAAGTTGTGTAGAAACTCCAGTATAAAGTGTCACATGATCCTTCAGAAATCATTCTAATATGCTGATTTATTATTAGAATTATCAACAGTTGTGCTGCCAAATATTTTTTTGGAAACTGCATCCTTTTTTCAGGATTCTTTGATGAATAAAAAGTTTAAAAGAACAGCATTTATTCAAAATATCTTTGCTATCACTTCTTATCAGTTTAACACATCCTTGCTGAATAAAAGTTTTAATTTCTTTAAAAAAAAATAATAATAAAAATGTACTGACCCCAAACTTTTGAACAGTAGTGTATATTGTTAGAAAAGATTTCTATTTTAAATAAATGCTCTTCTTTTGAACTTTTTATTCATCAAAGAATCCTGAAAAAAGTTCACAGGTTCCAAAAAAATATTAAGCATAACAGTTTCCAGCACTGATAATAAATCAGCATATTAGAATGATTTCTGAAGGATCATGTGACACTTTAGACTGGAGTAATGATGCTGAAAATTCAGCTTTGCATCACAGGAATAAGTTAGATTTTAATGTATATAAAAATAGAAACATTTTATTTTACATCGTAATAATATATAGTATAGTTATATATGTATAGTTTACATACCCTTTAATCTTAATACTATGTGTAATTTCCTGGATTATCCACGACTGTTTTTATATTTTGTGATAGTTGTTCATGAATCCTTTGTTTATCCTGGTATGTCCCCCAGCTCTTGATGCATTGTTGCCTTCTTGAGCATCAGTACATGTTTTCACCTTTTGTAATAGTTATGCATGAGTCCCTCAATTGTCCTCAGTGTTAAAAGATGGATTTCAAAATCAGTCAATGTTGGAAAGGCTTCAAAAATGCAGAAGATGCTGGAAAACCAAAGAATGTGCAGGATCTGGAGGATTTTTCTGAAGAACAGCAGGCAGTTGAACTGCTCAGGATAAACAAGGGACTCATGAACAACTATCACAAAATATAAAAACAGCCGTGGATCATCCAGGAAATGACACATAGTATAAAGATTCAAGGATATGTAACTTTTGAATGGGGTCATTTTTATAAATTCAGTTATTTTGTCTTGTGGAGTATGTGTAACATCTGTTATGTGAAATGGCTTATTCAGGACAGTACTAAATAAAAAAATAACATTCAAATTTCATGATCCCTCTTATTTTATTTCAATTATTAACATTTTGCACATTCTGCAAGGGGTATGTAAACTTATGAGCACAACTGTATGTGTGTGTGTATATACATCACTAATAAAAATGCCAAACAAACAACAAAATTACTAAAACTTTAAAGGGGTCATATGATGCTTTTTTTAAAGATCATTATTTTGTGTATTTGGTGTAACAGAATATGTTGACATGCTTTAATGTTCAAAAAACACTATTTTTCAAATACTGTACATTATTGTAGGTCCCCTATGCCCCGCCTCTCTCAAACGCAAGTCCCTCCTTCCGACAAGCGCAGTCTGCTCTGATTGGCCAGCTGACCCAGTGCATTGTGATTGGCCGAACACCGCAAGCACTCTTCATCGGAAATGTAACACCCCTTACCATAATCGCCAGCTTTCAAAATAGATGTAAAGACAGAGCACGAAAGGGGAACGGAGTCACGTGACAGACACAGTGATGAAGCTGGTATGTGTGATTCAGAAGCGCCAGATTGTCATAGGAAAGTCAGAATAACCTCCTCTCCTAGGTTCACGAAACGGTCGTCCATAAAATGCATTGCTGTTCTGTTGTAAGTAATCTTAAAGATTCCTAAATGCATCTACTTTCGAAAGGCCAAATGAAGTGCTTTTGCTTTCGCCCTAGAAACACTCAGCGTCTCCCTGACATGGCTGCTTCAACACTAACTGCGGTTACTGAAACCATGCCGCCTTTGTTTGCGTGCACATTTTGGCGGCATTATGCAAATATTTCCACATAGTGAGGTAGATATGTGGGGGCATGTTAGAACGAGCCGTTTTAGGGGGGCGTGGCAGAGTCTTAACTTTGATAAAGAATATCTCTTTGGTTTTGAGACTTATTTTTTGCAACTTCAGGGATCTTATCTATGCACAATCAGCTTGTAACACTTCAAAGAGAAAGGAAAATTTTAAATCGCATCATATGACCCCTTTAACTAAAATTAAAATAAAATGTAAAAATAAACAATTCAAAATATTTATAAAAACTGTAATAGTATTTCAATACTAATTTACACTGATAAATCTAATATATACAGTGGTGTGAAAGTGTTGGCCCCTTTCCTGATTTCAGAGAAATTGAACTCAGGTGTGATAAACCACAGTTTTAACAGGGGGGCAAACACTTCTTCACACAGGGCCATGTAGTTTGGGATTTTGTTTTCCCTTAATAATAAAAACCTTCATTTAAAAACTGCATTTTGTGTTTACTTGTGTTATCTTTGACTAATATTTAAATTTGTTTGATGATCTGAAACATTAAAGTGTGACAAACTTGCAAAAAAAAAGAAATCAGTAAGGGGGCCAACACTTTTTCACACCACTGTATATATACGTATATATATATTTGACATTTGAAGTGGATCAAAAAAGTTAATTAAAAATGTGTTTGTTTAGTAACATGATTACTTTGTTTAAAATCTGTTACTTGCTGTTTTGTAATTATTTGTGAAATTTACTAGCAATTTTTGAGTGAAAATTTTCTACACTATTTTATAGAATATATGGAGAGACTTTTATTTGAAAAATTTATTGTGTAAAAAAAAAAAAAAAACCTTTACTAACATGCAATGAAACATTTTTATTAGACCTATACATGTGTGTGTGTGTGTGTGTGTGTGAGGACAACATAATTTGAATTTTCAAGTGCAATTAAATGGACAGACACTTTCATGCCATTCCCATTTATTATCGTTTTCTGCATATTTTGTGACCCTACAACAAACGAACATATCCTCCTAATCACTGAAATATTCCCTACACGTGTTCTAGAGGCTCAGCGAGGGCTAGTGGGAATCATAAATTACTAGACAGACAGTCATCAGGGCCTGGAGGTCTAAAAGATGTCTCTCAAGAGTCTGGAAGCCCCTGTGTTTTCTTAGTAATGCGCTCGCTTGAGAGGGACAAATGATGAAGTGATGCATTTTGAGTGTTGTAGGAAGTGAAATTGCAAGATTTCAGCGGCTTGATTAAATTAGTGTCTGTCATGGAGTGAAAAATTTACCTTCTATCTGATCCTCTCATGTTACACTAATATCAAGAAAATAAAAGCAGATTAAGTTATCCCTCCTACACACACAGATACTAGTGCGCAAAAATGGAGGTGAAGAGAAACCCGTGACAGCCTGGTGAGAGTAGGAGAAAGAAGAAAAAGCTGTAATAACAGATGAAATCATTATCAGAGAGGTATGACAATGCATTAGTTCATAGAGCGGACATACCCATTAAAGCAACACTCTCTTAGGAGAAAGAGTGCAAGGGTTTGGTCAAAGGTCGACACTGAACACTGTTCTGTAAGAAATACTCGGAGGTAAAACATAATAAACAAAACCAGGGAGATTTTCACTCTGCAGTAGAGGAGAGTGGGGTAAGATGTGCCCGTTTTGTTTTGCTCAACTGAAATAACTTTTTTTTTCTCAAATGGATCTATCTATCTATCATCTCGCTCTCGCTCTCGCTCTCTCTCTCTCTATATATATATATAAATAAATAATGATTCAACACATAGATGTTTTACCAGCTAAGAAGATCAGCACTTCTAGAGTTTCATCCCCCTATCTGATGTGAGCATAAGTATTGGAACAGTTGCCTCATTGAGCTGACTTTGAGAGAAGAGCAAGCAATTTGGATGCTAAAAGAAATGAAGTCAATTAGAGCTATAGCAAAAATAAAGGGCATGGAGAAATCAAGAAAACCACCGGCGATATCAGCAACCAACAATGACCTGATCGACTGAGAAAAACAACACCAGTTGATGACAGACAAATCATAAAAACTGTGAAAAAGAACCCTAAAATAAGTGTCCGTAAAATAACCAACAACCTCCAGAAAGCTGGGGTGATGCTCTGACAATCTACTGTCCGCAGGAGACTTTGAGACAAAATTATAGAAGTTACACAGCAAGATGCAAACCTCTGATCAGCACCAAAAATAGAAAGGCAAGATTAAAGTTTGCAAAAAAAGCACAAAGGTGAGCCAGTAGAGATTTGGAACAGATGAGACTAAGATTAACCTTTATTTAAGTGATGGGAACGCAAAAGTGTGGAGAGAAAAAAGGGAACTGCAAATGATCCTAAGCATACAACCTCATCTGTAAAACATGGTGGAGGTGGTGTCATGGCAAGTGCATGCATGGCTGTCTGAAACAGGCACTCTCAATTTTAATGATTACTTAATGTATGATGGCAGTAGCAGAATGAATTTGGAAGAGTACAAAACCATCTTGGCTATAATATTTAAGAAACTGTCACCAGACTCACCAGAAAGTGCTTCATATCGCATCAGGATAATGACCCAAAACACCCTGCCAGTTCAGTCAAGGAGTTTATCAGGGCAAAGAAATGGAAAGTCTTAGATTGCCCAAATCAATCTCTAGATTTAAATCCGATTGAACATGAATTTCACCAGCTGAAGAGGAGAGTAAAGGCAGAAAATCCCCAAAATGAGCAACAGTAGGAATTGGCTGCATTAAAGGCTGGGAAAAGCATTTCAAAGGATAAGACCAAGAGTCTGGTGATGTCCATTGGACGCAGACTCACTGCTGTGATTGCATGCAAGGGATCTGCAACTAAATAATAGCTTTTAATTTTTACATCTGCCTTAAAGGTGCACTAAGCGATTTTTGCCAAACAATGTTGATATTTGAAAGCACCAAAACAAACACGCCCATAGTCCAAAAGGACTTCTCCCCATTTTTTTATCTCCACCCCACAAACACATACACAACCCTGGCATAACGACGATCGTGGAAACGATGACACACAAGCATATTCAACTAAAAGCCAACACAGATAAGTTGTGTAAAAAAACAAAGCAAAATTAGCGTTACTCACCAATCAAGAAGAAACAACACATCCTAACTGGAAGAGGTGGAGGTACTGGTCTGCTTATCTCTAATGATTGGAAATGTATTCCTTTACCTTCTCTGGGTATTAGCAGCTCCTTCGAATCACATTCAGTCACTATTACCCACCCTTTTAAAATCCATTTTGTAGTTGTTTATTGACCCCCCAAGACCACAAGGTAACTTCTTGAATGAATTAGATGTGCTGCTCTCAACCTTTCCTGATGATGGTACTCCCCTAGTTATGCTTGGAGACTTCATCCACCTAGATAAACCTCAGGCTGCAGACTTCCACACTCTGCTTGCCTCTTTTGATCTCAAGAGAGTGTTAACTACGGCTACTCACAAATCAGGCAACCAACTAGACCTTATTTACACACGACACTGCTCCACTGATCATGTACTGGTTACTCCACTGCACACCTCGGATCACTTCCTCCTCACTCTTAACCTCAACATGGTTCCTGGCACAACACATACCCCTCCACATGTCATCTTTCGACGTAACCTATGCTCACTCCCACCCTCCCGGCTATCTGCTATGGTTTCATCTTCGCTTCCTCCCCCTAAACAGTTATCATCTCTTAATGCTAACAGTGCTACTGATACTTTCTGCTCCACTCTTACATCTTGTTTAGACACTGTCTGCCCCTTGTCTTACAGGCCAGGCCGTACCACCCCTTCTGCCCCTTGGTATCGTTCTAAGCTCTGGGCTGCTGAAAGGGTGTGGAGCAAATAAAAATATACTACTGACCTTAATGTGTATCAGTCACTCCTCTCTTCCTTCTCTGCTAATGTCTCCACTGCAAAAAGGACATACTATCATAACAAAACTAACAATTCGTCTAACTCTCGCATGCTCTTTTAAAACATTTTCCTCCCTCCTTTGTCCTCCTCCTCCCCCTCCTTCATCAACGCTAACAGCTGACGACTTTGCCACATTCTTCATTAATAAAATGAAAACCATCAGTGCACAATTTTCCACACCACAATCTGTCAAGGGCATCTTACCAGCAAACATACACTCGTTCACATCCTTCTCTTCACTCTCTGAGGCAGAAGTCTCCAAACTCATCCTTTCTAATCATCCTACTACTTGTCCACTTGATCCTATTCCATCTCATCTCCTTCAAGCCATTTCTCCTGCAGTTGTACCTGCACTCACTCACATCATTAACACATCCCTTCACACTGGTGTTTTCACCTAAGCATTTAGACAGGCTCGTAAAACCCCACTACTTAAGAAACCCACACTTAACCCATCTCTTTTAGAGAACTACGGACCGGTTTCCCTTTTTCCTTTCATTGCAAAAACACTCGAACGAGCTGTGTTCAACCAAGTCTCTGCCTTTCTCACAGAACAACCTCCTTGAAAGCAACCAGTCTGGTTTCAGTTGTTGAAGCCCAAAGACTGGCAAGAGCGGATTCCAAATCTTCAATACTTATCTTGCTGGATCTGT
>NW_015505209.1:2719664-2720571 GCF_001515645.1 Sinocyclocheilus grahami | reverse complement strand
TTCATTGCAAAAACACTTGAATGAGCTGTGTTCAGCCAAGTCTCTGCCTTACTCACACAGAACAACCTCCTCAACAGCAACCAATCTGGCTTCAGAAGTGGACATTCAACCGAGACTGCCTTGCTCTCAGTTGTTGAAGCCCAAAGACTGGCAAGAGCGGATTCCAAATCTTCAATACTTAGCTTGCTGGATCTGTCTGTTGCTTTTGAAACCGTTAACCACCAGATCCTCCTGTCAACCCAATTGGCAAAGGGCATCTCAGGAACCACACTCCAGTGGTTTGAGTCTTATCTCTCAGAAAGGTCCTTCAAGATATCTTGGAGAGGTAAGGTGTCCAAGTCACAACATCTAACTACTGGGGTGCCTCTGGGCTCAGTTCTTGGACCACTTCTCTTCTCCGTCTACTTGTCATCACTAGGTTGTCATTCAGAAACATGGCTTTTCATATCACTGCTATGCTGATGACACTCAACTCTACTTCTCATTCCATCCTGATGATCTGACGATAGCTACTCGCATCTCAGCTTTTCTAACAGACATTTCTTGCTGAATGAAGGACCATCACCTTCAACTCAACCTTGCCAAAACAGAACTGCTTGTGGTTCCATCAAACCCATTGTTTCATAACAATTTCACCATCCAGTTAGGCACATCAACCATAACTCCTTCAAAAACAGCCAGAAACCTTGGAGTAATGATTGATGATCAGCTGACTTTCTCAAACCACATTGCTAAAACTGCCCGGTCCTGCTAATTTGCTTTATTCAACATCAAGAAGATCAGGCCCTTTCTTTCGGAACATGCTTCACAACTCCTTGTTCAAGCTCTTGTTCTGTCCAGGCTGGACTATTGCAATGCTCTCTTGGCAGGTCTTCCAGCCAGTTCTATCAAACCTTTACAATTAATC
>NW_015505209.1:2703447-2719110 GCF_001515645.1 Sinocyclocheilus grahami | reverse complement strand
AAAAAAAAACTAACACTTGCTTCTCTAATCTTTTTGTATTCTATCGGTTTTCTTTTTATTTATTATACTTTTAACAAAAGCAAAAAAAGGCATCTAACACTAGCTTGCTCTTCTTTTTCTATTCTACCTGATTTCTTTTTATTTATTATATGATTTAAAAAAAACCTTGCTACGTGTACTGCAATAAGCTAACTGAGACTTGTTATAGCACTTGCATATCATTGCTCTTTTGTTGATTTTGATTGCTTCCATTGTCCTCATTTGTAAGTCGCTTTGGATAAAAGCGTCTGCTAAATGACTAAATGTAAATGTAACCTCGGCGTCCTATTCGAGCCCTTGGCGCTCCTTGAGTTTCTCTCCACTGCTGGAAAGCTGCTCCGATATTTACGCAGGTCCTACCTCTTGCCTGCAGTGTTAATTTTGACAGCAAATTTTGATTTAGTTTTAGTCATAGTGTTTTGACAAAAATGGCATTTAGTTTGTCATATTTTAGTCATCTGAATTGTTTTTAGTTTTAGTCTAGTTTTAGTCGACTAAATATCATAAGATTTTATTCGACTAAATTTGCAGTAAATTTAGTCGGCTAAAATCTAATGGGTTTAGTTACAGTGCATTTATTAAGCATTTCTCTAAAATTTCCAAACTCATTATATAGGTTTAATGTTAAGGTTATATCATGATAGACACCGATTTAACTGCGGTGACACAACATGCCTTCATGTTAAAATTAAATAAAACCACTTCTCATAAAGAGCAAGAATATGGTCTTCTTTTTAATGAAATATCAATGGTTATTTAGGCTAATTATGCATTCTTTATAGCAAATTGTTTACCATATTCTTCATTCTTTCAAGCAGACATATTTATTTCTATAAATACATTTAGATTAATCTTTAGGGCTACTAAAGTTTTTCAGTCAAGAGCAGTGATTTTCTGTCTTTCTGTTGTTTCTTGATTAACATCAATGACTCTGAAAATTGCAACTAAATTGGGCTGCCACATTGTAGGATTTTTAAGGAATTTATTTGCAAATTATGGTGGAAAATAAGTATTTGGTCAATAACAAAATTTCATCTCAATACTTTGTTGTATACCCTTTGTTGGCAATGACAGAGGTCAAATGTTTTCTGTAAGTCTTCACAAGGTTTTCACACACTGTTGCTGGTATTTTGGCCCATTCCTCCATGCAGATCTCCTCTAGAGCAGTAATGTTTTGGGGCTGTCGCTGGGCAACATGGATTTTCAACTCCCTCCAAAGATTTTCTATGGGGTTGAGATCTGGAGACTGGCTAGGCCACTCCAGGGCCTTGAAATGCTTCTTACGAAGCCACTCCTTCGTTGCCCGGGCGGTGTGTTTTGGATCATTGTCATGCTGAAAGACCCAGCCACGTTTCATCTTCAATGCCCTTGCTGATGGAAGGAGGTTTTCACTCAAAATCTCATGATACATGGCCCCATTCATTCTTTCGTTTACACGGATCAGTCGTTCTGGTCCCTTTGCAGAAAAACAGCCCCAAAGCATGATGTTTCCACCCCCATGCTTCACAGTAGGTATGGTGTTCTTTGGATGCAACTCAGCATTCTTTCTCCTCCAAACATGACAAGTTGAGTTTTTACCAAAAAGTTCTATTTTGGTTTCATCTGACCATATGACATTCTCCCAATCCTCTTCTGGATCATCCAAATGCTCTCTAGCAAACTTCAGACGGGCCTGGACATGTACTGGCTTAAGCAGGGGGGCACGTCTGGCACTGCAGGATTTGAGTCCCTGGCGGTGCAGTGTGTTACTGATGGTAGCCTTTGTTACTTTGGTCCCAGCTCTCTGCAGGTCATTCACTAGGTCCCCCCGTGTGGTTCTGGGATTTTTGCTCACAGTTCTTGTGATCATTTTGACCCCACGGGGTGAGATCTTGCGTGGAGCCCCAGATCGAGGGAGATTATCAGTGGTCTTTTATGTCTTCCATTTTCTAATAATTGCTCCCACAGTTGATTTCTTCACACCAAGCTGCTTACCTAGTCTTCCCAGCCTGGTGCAGGTCTACAGTTTTGTTTCTGGTGTCCTTTGACAGCTTTTTGGTCTTGGCCATGGTGGAGTTTGGAGTGTGGCTGTTTGAGGTTGTGGACAGGTGTCTTTTATACTGATAAGGAGTTCAAACAGATGCCATTAATACAGGTAACGAGTGGAGGGCAGAGGAGCCTCTTAAAGAAGAAGTTACAGGTCTGTGAGAGCCAGAAATCTTGCTTGTTTGTAGGTGACCAAATACTTATTTTACCGAGGAATTTACCAATTAATTCTTTAAAAATCCTACAATGTGATTTTCTGGATTTTTTTTTCTCATTTTGTCTCTCATAGTTGAGGTATACCTATGATGAAAATTACAGGCCTCTCTCATCTTTTTAAGTGGGTGGCTGACTAAATACTTTTTTGCCCCACTGTATGTATGTATATGTATGTGTATATGTGTATATATATATATATACTTGCCCCTTTGCCCCTTTTAGACTTGCACTCTATTTATTTACTAACTGCATGTTTTCTTTAAAAAAAAACTAACACTTGATCTTTTTGTCTTTTTGTATTCTATCGGTTTTCTTATTTATTATACTTTTAACAAAAGCAAAAAAAGGCATCTAACACTAGCTTGCTCTTCTTTTTCTATTCTACCTGATTTCTTTTTATTTATTATATGATTTAAAAAAAACCTTGCTACGTGTACTGCAATAAGCTAACTGAGACTTGTTATAGCACTTGCATATCATTGCTCTTTTGTTGATTTTGATTGCTTCCATTGTCCTCATTTGTAAGTCGCTTTGGATAAAAGCGTCTGCTAAATGACTAAATGTAAATGTAACCTCGGCGTCCTATTCGAGCCCTTGGCGCTCCTTGAGTTTCTCTCCACTGCTGGAAAGCTGCTCCGATATTTACGCAGGTCCTACCTCTTGCCTGCAGTGTTAATTTTGACAGCAAATTTTGATTTAGTTTTAGTCATAGTCTTTTGACTAAAATGCTATTTAATTTTTGTCATATTTTAGTCATCTGAATTGTTTTTAGTTTTAGTCTAGTTTTAGTCGACTAAATATCATAAGATTTTATTCGACTAAATTTGCAGTAAATTTAGTCGGCTAAAATCTAATGGGTTTAGTTACAGTGCATTTATTAAGCATTTCTCTAAAATTTCCAAACTCATTATATAGGTTTAATGTTAAGGTTATATCATGATAGACACCGATTTAACTGCGGTGACACAACATGCCTTCATGTTAAAATTAAATAAAACCACTTCTCATAAAGAGCAAGAATATGGTCTTCTTTTTAATGAAATATCAATGGTTATTTAGGCTAATTATGCATTCTTTATAGCAAATTGTTTACCATATTCTTCATTCTTTCAAGCAGACATATTTATTTCTATAAATACATTTAGATTAATCTTTAGGGCTACTAAAGTTTTTCAGTCAAGAGCAGTGATTTTCTGTCTTTCTGTTGTTTCTTGATTAACATCAATGACTCTGAAAATTGCAACTAAATTGGGCTGCTGTCCCTTTACAACCGAATGCACAGCTGCAATAGATGCAATGTACTGATACACGTTCTCCCTACTGTTTACATTCACTTAAGACGTAATCAACTGTGTTTGCGTGAATACTTGTCAAAACTGACAATTCAACATAATTTTGTGTGTAATTCTCCGTTCATGCGACACGAGAGAGTACTCGCGCGCTGTGAGACTCTTTCTGTATGTGTATGCTTCAGTGTCTGCAATCAGAAAACCGGACGAAATTGAGCTCTCTCGTGTCGTCAGATTTATCCATGTCTCCTCTTCTCTTACTCCTACATATTGACATTTTTTAACATTTTATGTGATGTGCAGCAAGTGTATGTTAGCTTATGTCCCGCCAGTTCATATGTACGCATCTAACCTCTGAACCATGCAGCAGATTAGTTCTGAATGAATCTCTTCCCAAATCGTCCCTCTCTAACATTTTTGTCTCGTTTTTATTCATTGACGAAAATGTCAATAGATTTACGTCATAGTTTTTGTAATTCAAAAAGAGTTTGTTTATCGTCTCGTTGTCGTCGGTGAAAAAAATGTTGTTGACGACAATTATGACAAATAATTAGTCAACGAAATTAACACTGCTTGCCTGATCGTAACCCTTCTTCTTAATGTTTAGTGATTTTCTGTCTTTCTGTTGTTTCTTGATTAACATCAATGACTCTGAAAATTGCAACTAAATTGGGCTGCTGTCCCTTTACAACCGAATGCACAGCTGCAATAGATGCAATGTACTGATACACGTTCTCCCTACTGTTTACATTCACTTAAGACGTAATCAACTGTGTTTGCGTGAATACTTGTCAAAACTGACAATTCAACATAATTTTGTGTGTAATTCTCCGTTCATGCGACACGAGAGAGTACTCGCGCGCTGTGAGACTCTTTCTGTATGTGTATGCTTCAGTGTCTGCAATCAGAAAACCGGACGAAATTGAGCTCTCTCGTGTCGTCAGATTTATCCATGTCTCCTCTTCTCTTACTCCTACATATTGACATTTTTTAACATTTTATGTGATGTGCAGCAAGTGTATGTTAGCTTATGTCCCGCCAGTTCATATGTACGCATCTAACCTCTGAACCATGCAGCAGATTAGTTCTGAATGAATCTCTTCCCAAATCGTCCCTCTCTAACATTTTTGTCTCGTTTTTATTCATTGACGAAAATGTCAATAGATTTACGTCATAGTTTTTGTAATTCAAAAAGAGTTTTAGTTTATCGTCTCGTTGTCGTCGGTGAAAAAAATGTTGTTGACGACAATTATGACAAATAATTAGTCAATGAAATTAACACTGCTTGCCTGATCGTAACCCTTCTTTTTAATGTTTTGTTCTTCTGATATTTTTCTCTTTTTATCTTCCGTTTATGCTAATATCCATCCTGTGCACTCAATTGTTTTGGGACACGGTCCAACACTGTGGTCAAAAGCGTTTTTCAAAAATTGCTTAGTGCACCTTTAAGTTCAACTGTTCCAATACTTATGCTCACATCAGATAGTGGGATGAACTCTAAAAGTGCTGTCCTTTTATTTGGTAAAACATGTATGCATGTGTTGAAACGGCTAATAATAAAATGTGACATTCTGTAGTTTTGTCTCATATTTATCTTTTAATCATATTTGCACGTCTTGACTACACGGCAAACAAGGTAATTTGTCATTACTGTCCCACTACTTACAGAGGGCACTGTGTATATATATATATTTATATTTTTTAACATATCATATATGTGCAGTGGCACAACATGCCCCATGCTGTGTCAGTTGTAGATCCATCTCGGGTAAACTGTCCAATTTATTTTTTATAAATAAAAATAAAAATTGACCCATTTGCTAAGCTTCGCCCCTTTTGGTTCATCAGACAAGCTTTAAAGAATGTCCCACAGGAATGAACTACGGAAATGGAGATTTCTGTAAACAAAGTGATTTACAGTAAATGTGCTTTTAAAATGTGCTAAAAAAACGGACTGAATATTATTCTTATGTAGATTGCAATAACTTGTGTAAATGCAAATGTGATACTGAGATTTCTGTACTAATACTAAATAGAAATGCAAACACGAAAAAACTATTTATTAATGCACTATTCCTTTCCAAAATGTGTTATTTTTGATATCTTAAATGACAAATTAATATATAGATTTATTAAGAGAAAAGTATAATATTTTTAGGGTTTCAAAAGACCAAACATGATATGATATTATATATTTGCTTTGACATAGATTAACATTCTTAAGTTTTAAAATAACTTTTAAACATTTAATTTTTTCAATAACAGCTAGATAGGCCCTTCTTAAATATATAGTGACGTAAATTTATGCATTGTTACCTATACAAGTGGTGGTCCTTCCACTGGCTCATTCATGAACAGGTGAGACAAATAATATTTGCAAATTTAATTGAAGTTAGAGGCATATTCACATCTTTATCAACAAATTAGTTATATGAACTGAATGAGATACATTCTGTACTTTCAATTTTCCACATTGAAACTTTTAAACGAGTAGTGAGTGTCACCCCTATCTAGGAAACATGCACAATTTTGTCATGTGATGAAATATTTAAAAAGGAGCCATGAGCTGCCTGTGAGAGATGCAAATGAGAAATTTGTTTCATTACAATGAAATATTCTGAATATTAAATCTTTCCTGTCTGCAGCAAAAAACTTTCTTAATTTTTAGCTCATATTTTATTTGAAATTTCCTGTTGCTTACTGGTTTTGCCTCTATCTAATTTCTCCTTGCCTAGAGGGTATAAGTATTTGCTATTGACTATTCAAATGCAGAGTTTTGCGCATCATGTGTGGTTGTGTGTGCGTGAGAGAGAGAGCGGGTCACATCACAGTGGAGTCAGCTGTCTTAACCGTGGCTTGTGTACTGCAAACACATACCAGCTTCATCACTGTGTCTGTCACGCGACTCTGTTCCCCTTTCGGGCTCTGTCTTTACATTTATTTTGAAAGATGAAGCTGGCGATTATGGTAAGGGGCGTTACATTTCCGACGAGTGCTTGCGGTGTTCGGCCAATCACAATGCACTGGGTCAGCTGGCCAATCAGAGCAGACTGCGCTTGTCGGAAGGAGGGACTTTGTAGAAAACGAAGCGTTTGAGAGAGGCGGGGCATAGAGGACCTACAATAATGTACAGTATTTGAAAAATAATGTGTTTTTTGAACATTTAAAGCTTGTCAACATTCTGTTACACCAAATACACAAAATAATGATCTTTAAAAAAGCATCATATGACCCCTTTAAAAATGTGGCATAGTTTACTCAGTCTCTCTTATTGTAGGCTACTGTACTGCTGTAGATGTCACTGTTTACCTCAGTGTTCGCGCAGGTCTGTCACATTCGACCACAAATGAAACAGAAAAGTCAAACACGTGGGATTCGAACACATTTGATAAAATGTCAAGTATGTGCAATATGAAACCACCAAAGCGCCTTCGCGTGAAGATGACACAGCGGCTGCTAGTTTTCACTAAATTTTCCGTTCGAGAAACTTTGAATGGTCATCTGCGCTTCATTTCTTATGTTTCCATAAGAACAAAATCCAATTAAGCCAAAGCGAAGCTTTGTTTCGTTCTTCGTCGTAGTTACGACGTTTTCATATATAGTTAGGACAGGAATAAGATGGATTAAACGTGCACGTCCGTGATGGAACGTTTTCCAGAACGATATCAACAATCACTAAGCATTTCTTCAACGTCTCAAGGCAAAAACAGGCCAGCGCCAGGGACATTTTCTCTGCAAAACAAACTATTTGCAGTCACGACAAGCCGTAAACAAGCGACTCCATCCTGCGAAAATTAGCAGAAAAACATTGCCGCCATATAAATCTCAGTTGGACGTTTGGATGGTGATTGTGAAATCGTCTGAGTGAGACCCAGGGCAGCAGACGATCGAGAGAAACCGGGGTGGGCGGGAGTGCGCTGAAGTCACACGATATAAAGGCTTTGCTCTTGGGAAAAAACTCTTGATTCTTTCCGCAGCCTCCCGTTCACCATCGTGCGGTATGAAGCGTCTACCTGGATACTTACCGTCATTACGCAAATTTAGGTGACTTTCTTTCCCTCCCGACTTGGATTCTACTTTATGATGATTTTGGATATGTACCTTTGGGATGAAAAGAACCCTTTCCCTGCCCGCCGAAGTAAGATAAAATAGGGTTTCGCTGACATTGGAGTTACTCCTCTCGTTCCATATGAAGAAGTCAAACGTAAGTGAACGGATTTTGCTTTGACGCGAGTAATTTAGCGTCAGTCACATGTGCTTTGCTTTAGTTTCTTTGCTACGTGCGCTTGCAAAAATGCGCTGTCTGCAGAGCGTAACTGGGGGAAATGTAAATGAACACTGTAGCGTGTTTTATAGCACAACATATTGATGCGACAGTCTGAAAAGACTTTCTCGCATCGTTGACCTTTTAAGTATTTTAAGACGCTAAATGCGCACGAAGGCGCGCAATTACGCGCACTTAATTAGTTGGTGGGGGTGTGGAAGGACTAGCTACATAATAGTTTATTATTTAAAATGAACGTGACCCTTGTCGTTAAGTAGGCTACCACAAACATGCTTTGATTTCGCTGAGGTGAACGTTATTATACTGTAACAGCGTGTTTGTTTCCATCCATTTAACTTGTCACAGTCATTTCTACTCAATTTGAATCTTCGGAGTTTAAACCAGAAATGGTTCAAAGAAGTGCGACTTTAAAAAAAGAATTAAGCTGAAGTATTCCATTTTAGTTGGTTCTAATGTTTTACGATGTGGTGAGACGTGCATAATTCGATCTGGTCAAAATCAGCTTTCGTTGTCGTTTAACAAGAGAATATTTTGTCTTCGACGATCTGTGGTGTCCTCTCGATGAATTATGGACACAATTTGACTATTAAAACATGATCGATAAATATGAAGTCCTCGAAAAGGCAGATAAGAGTAAATTGATACTGGTAAAACGACACGACCTTTGGACGTTTACGCAAGTGGTTAACGCGAAACATTTACACGCGTATATATTTTGTACGAACTAGATCTTGGTACATTACTCACCGTCTTGGAAATGTTGTACAACGGGAAATAATCCAGGGGAAATGGTTTTCATTAACTGCGGGGATACTCGAAATGCACCAGGCTTTTCTAACAGGCAGCATCACTAATGCTTCCCTTCCCTTCCCTTTTAGGTACTGTAAATTATGAACATTTGCCATGTTGTAAATATACTCAAATTTCAATAATACATAGTTTATATTGATGTAGGAAGAGACAGAAGTCATTCACCTTGCACCTTCTTAGCCCTGCTGGGAATTTGAAGTACCTCTTGCTGGGATTAAGCAGTTTTACGAAGATAAATTGGCATGTGGTGCTCACCAAGACATGTTTTTTAAAGACTTGAT
This sequence comes from Sinocyclocheilus grahami, assembly GCF_001515645.1. NCBI lineage: Eukaryota > Metazoa > Chordata > Actinopteri > Cypriniformes > Cyprinidae > Sinocyclocheilus > Sinocyclocheilus grahami. The sequence goes on along the minus strand of NW_015505209.1, from coordinate 2,710,165 downwards.
TTATTTGTGGTGCATTTTTGCTATTTTATTGATAGACTGTAATAGAGAAGCAGAACAAAGAAGAGAGAGAGGACAAATTACAGACCAGGATGGCAAAACGGCTGAGGCTTGATTTGAACTCTGGTCTCCCATAAGCATGTCACCTCAAAATGTTAGAGCATTCGCATATATATGCTTCAATAAAACACTTTATTCTTAAGCACACATCATTTATGTTTAACTTTGGCAGTTTTGAAAGTAGCCTACATTTATTGGCTTTGACACACCTGCCGCTGTATTCAAATCTTATTGCTTGTAACCTTGTCTTACTTGCAACCTAAAGTTAAATAAAGTTAATCATTTGTAAACATAAGAAGCTTGTGCATACTATACACATGACAGTTTTGATTTCTGAGTCATTAGATTTTTGTGGTTTATCTATTGGAGATAATTTAATGTATGAGGAAAGTGTTGTGTGAACACCTTCAGTTCAGTGTACAGTATTCTGCAGATAAGAAACCAAACCTAGTACGTGAATAATCATTGAACTAATGGTACAGCTCTTTACCGTCACCCATGACATACATCGACCCCTTTGCCAAAACTGAGGCTCAATTATGTGAAACATCTTGCATGAAAGCAAAACGCCTTAAATCATATGCCAAGCCCAAAGGCAAAAATAAGTTAGCGACAGTTTGTGCTATTTGACAATGAGGAAGTGTTGCGGATCAAAAACTAGCAATCTTGAAGTAGGTGAAAACTTGGTATTTTGCAGCATTTCCTCTTCATAGGTAATACCCGATTTCTGTCTGGTTTGTTCTCAATAAGCGCATAGTTCAACACAGTTCTTTCCTGGAAGATTTAGTTTTAGAAATGCTGTGAAACGTGCAGCTATACATGCAGTTGACATTCTTGTGCATGGCCTGAATTAAACGTACAAATGTGTTTTGTGGCCTATGTTTAGCCTCTGAAATTAGACATGGAAATGTGAAGACATGTATAATAGCACTTAAGATGCAACAAATGAAATGAGCTACAGACGCAATTTAAACAGTAATCCTATTCACAGTCTTCAAAACTGGTTTTAGTGATAACATATCTTTCAAGACTGCTAGAACAAACTACAAGATTGTGAAACAATGGCATATGCTTGTGGGTAAGTTGGAAATGTCATTTCAACTTTATTAAAAAAAATAAATAAATACCTGAAGTAACAATCCACAATCCTTAAGCAATGTTCTGTTACTCTGGAGAAGTCTTATTTGGCTAAATATTAAATGTTAGTTCATATGAGATGTTGCAGCATTACAGGATTAAAGACAGCAGTAATGTGTTCTGATAAGAATTAAAATTAAGACGACAGAAAACCAGTGGCGGCGCTAGGGCGGGGCTTGACGGGGCTATAGAAAATTGCTATTGAAAATCGGTGTAGGCTACGAAATAAAGCTGCGCTTAATTTTCATTGATAACTGCAGTGTTAATAATTTTAATAATAGGTCTATAATTCTTTGTATAAATTAATACACCTGTTTTTTAAAAACATTTTCAATGAGGACAGCGCGTTATGCGCCCTATGAAATTATTTCGTGGCAATAATTTCATGTAATTTAATAATAAAAGTAACCTAATAATAATAATAATAATAGGCCTAAAAATAATAAGAATAATTGGAAATGATAAATAATTGGAAATGATAAATCCTCTTAATATTGCCAATTTTTGATGCTTTTGACAATATCTCTGGCTATCGTCGACACATGATATGATGCATCTCAGCACCGGGAGGTTATCGCGGCACTTTATCGTTACAAAATGGATCGAATTTACCATGTTTTCCTGCCAGTTGGCACTGAGAGTGACTGACACTTGACGGTCAGAAAAAATGACTAAAAAGAGTCATTTATTTTAAAACAATAAAAGAAAATGAAAAAAGAAAAAAATCCCTACTTTCTGTCTTTTCTATGTGCGTTCATAAATTGTATTAATTTGTAAGTGTGTCATATTTGGCAGTTGTCATTAGAAGTTATATTACTAATAACAGTGGCATAAGTTTAATACCACAGAAAAAATTTAAAATGTGTAAAACTCCCAACAAAAAAATCCTGGAGCCGCCACTGCAGAAAACCCAGATGGATTGCATTATTCACACAGTTTTATGGGATTGGTTGTCCATCAATTCCCTCATAAATGGTCTGTCATGTACCATTGTCTTTTTCTGTTATATACATACTTTGTTAACTTTAAATCAAATGTATAGATAACTCTTTAAAAAGATTATTAAAAAATCTAAACTTCTGAAAAATATCTGAACGAAAGTCACTAAAAAAAAGTGAGAAAGTGAGTAGTCATTGTAGTAGTGATAAGACGAGGGTTCTTTCCTCCCTTACAATGGTAAAAATCACTGTAACATAGAAAGCCATAGGTTAATGTAAAAAACAAAACTATACCAAAAGCACTATTAAAAACAATGTTTAATAAAGGATTAATATTTGATGGATAAATCTGGAGCGTGTAATTAATAACACCATTTTCTGGATTTTACTAGGAATGGTTTTATGTAATTATTTTTTGTTTCCTGTTTGGACTGAAGATATGCAACAGTGTGTTGTTGTGTCTAAGTCTAACAATGTTTATGATCCATAAATCTGATTTTGTCATCAGATTATTCATTTTGTGCTGTAAAGACTCAAAACTTGTGGAGTTTAGAGTTTTACACAGATTAAAGAAATAAACAGAAGTCCACTACATACTAAATAGATTACAGAGTAATCCAAACACAGTTGGAACATTAATAAGTTAATACATAAATATGTGGTTTGAAATAAGTCTTGCAAGCCTTTCCAGAGATAAAATACCAGAAAGAGGAATGCAGGTTTGAACCATAATTTAACTGAACATTATCAGCAACACCATTCCATTAGGCCTGTTTACATTGTTTCCATATCCTTTTAGTCCTTACATAGCATTTGACACTGCTAAGCCTAGTCCAAATAAAAAGGTTTTCAATAGCGGATTCACAATAAAGGGTGAAACTACATCTGTGTTTGGAAAGAGCTTAATTGTATAATGGACTCTCTAAAGTGAATTGAACCCAATGATAAAAATAAAATCACTGGACTGGCAAATAAATCTCTTGCTTTCATTGGCACACTCTTAAAATTGAATGTCAATAAAATTAAACTCCTAACGTATAATATGATTCTCATTAGTTTTCTATTGTTTCTCTATTCTGTGTTCCATTTGTCTGTTGTTTTATTGCAGAAATTGGTTTACCTCGAGTAGCTTTTCAATGCCTGGCTCAATTAGCGATTGAAAATGAATCATTTCGCGATAATATCTTTTGCATTTCTTTTCTCTCAGAAATCATTTTCTCAGCGTTCTCCTCAAAGCGTTGGGTGGGTTCCATTAGCATATCTACTTGTCTTGGTTAGTTCCTGATCAAGGCCTCCCTCCAGCACAGGCTATTGTAATTTTTGCTCCCACCCAGTCCATAGACTCCCTTTAAATTAGCTATAAAATTGCCAGATCATATTTCATTGGGCTTTTGTGGCCTGTTGCCCTGTTTTATTCAAACACTCATCAGAGGACATTGCAGCGTATTCGATGTTACCCTAGCTAGTATAAATCCGCTACGTCTTTTCCTATTGTTTCCTTTGGTTTGAGATGCTTAGCAGCACCCAATGATTTTGACTTTACTGACTAACCCCATTGAAGAAATAATCAATACGATCCACAGAAGAGTAGAGTCATGGCTGCCGTGGAAGAATTTGACATTCTTGGCAACATGAGAAAGCATATATATTCTTTGGGACATTTGATAGCATCTTTAGATAGTGTTTATTCGGTTAGCCAGAGGTTTGTAAAGTGCACCTGAATGGACACGGGCAGACAGAGTGCAATTTGCGGAAGCAAATTTAATCTGAGTCGTTTTTGAGTGGATACTGGTCGCTGGCTATTCAACTAAGTCTGAAATGATTATGCTAGTTTTCCAGGTGCTGATATTTGTCCTCTTGCTACTCTGGCCTGCGTAAGTAGATCACATGGCTTTACAAAACTGCCTTCCGGACACACATCTGGTCACTTTTTGTAATCAAAACTAAGAGACGGTATTGTTTTTCTCACATCTTTAAGCTTTTTCCTTGTAGCTACGTTAGCATTTGTCTCATAGGCTAGCTAATATCAGTCATCGGGATTCTGCCTGTTTTTGAAGTGTTAGACTGATATACACCATGAGATATCATAATATAGACTGAAAAGATGAAAAGAAGGAAGATAGATGACTAGACATTTTTTCTGGCACCATGTGCTCTGTTTTCGCTAATAAGATTATGTAGTGAATGGTACATTGTTCAGAATGAACTTGTATGTGCGTCTGGGGAGCTTGCAAAGTTAATAAACCCTAGTGATCAAAGTCAGCATTAGCCAGCAAAGTCTGGTCAGCAAGACTCTGGCAATGATCTCTAGTCAAGAGAGTGAGTGAGTGAGTGAAGTGACGTGTGGCCAAGTATGCTGACCCATACTCAGAATTTGTGCTCTGCATTCAAGTGCCCGCGCACACACCGTGAGCACACACCCGGAGCAGTGGCAGCCATATTGCTGCGGCACCCGGGGAGCAGTTGGGGGTTCGGTGCCTTGCTCAAGGGCTTCACCTCAGTTGTGGTATTGCGGGTTGAAGAGAGCACTGTACATTCACTCCCCCCCACCTACAATTCCTGCTGGACCTGAGACTCTCTATCCATTAGTTCACGACTGCCCCCTGAGAGCTGCTGTTAACATGATGTTCAAAAGGGAGGGTTGAGTTGTCGCTCTCTTTTTCTCTCTGCTGGTGGTCAGTTCAGCTCATAGTCAGCCAAAATGAGATCTTGCTCTGCTTCACATCTCCTTTGTCTGGCTAAATGAAAGTGACCTCTCATTTGACGTGTTGTAGCAAGCTAACACTTTCAAGATTTCTTTGTGGTTATAATACAGCAGTCTGTACAATGTCCTATCAAAGCCTAACAAAATGTATGTCTCTTTGTGACTTTATATCTCCAATGTGACTTTATAATTGTGAGAAACAAATCTGCAATTGTGAGATATAAAGTTGCGGGATATTAAGACGCTGTTACGAGGACAAAAATTGCATTTGCACTTCATAGATGCAAAGTAACATTGTGAAATACAAGATCACAATTATGAGAAACAGTCGCATTTGTGAGATATAAAGTCACACAGCAGGATATAAAGTCGCAGTTATGTGGGAAGAAAATTGAAGTTGCGATATAATATAGGGGCACATTGTGAGATATAAAGTCACAATTATGATAAACAAGGTCGTTTTTGCAGGATATGCAGTTGTAATTATGAGGGAGAAAATGTGGTGTGTAGAGTAACATTGCAGGAAATGAAGTTGCACAGTTATGAGGAAAATAATTGCAATTGTGGCATTGAGGCACAATTATGAGAAACAAAGTTGCATTTGTGATATATCGGGTAGTAATTACTTTTTATTTTGTATTTACTTGATAAATGAGTATAGACAGAGCTAATTTTAGTGCATTCTGGGATAGGGTTCAATAATATGTAACTATATACTCTACAATTTACCACGTATTGTAGGAGACAGCATTTAGGAGATGCCTGCACCTTCACACACACCTATAATGCCTTAAAAGCTGCCTACGTAGGCAGCTCGTGCCAATGGTTTGGGAGTAACATGTTGTTCAGTTGATCAGTTGAGTGGCTGGCTTTGCTTACAGTCTATTGATTTATGGCAGTCAGAGCTGAATTTGAGCACAAGTGAGTTTGAATTGTTGACATTTAAATAGGAGACAGACAGATGGTTGTTGTTGTGTCCAAAGTACTTGCTGAAATCATAGTTCTTGGCTATGAAGTAGGGATGCTCCGATCAGGTTTAAAGGCTGAACGAAAGAGTTTGTGTGAACTTTAATGTAAGGTCTTAAATATTCATATAGCTCACATTAAGCTATCGGATGGCTTCAGAAGTAACACAGAATAATTCGCACAATCGAAAAAAAAAAAAATCTCAGATTTGGATCGGCTCTCTCTGACCGATTCCCGATCCGAGAAAAATGGCACTATCGGAGCCGATACCCGATATGAATATCGGATCGGGGCGCATCCCTACTATGAAGGTATTTTAAAGTCTTGGAGGAAGTCAAATTATGGATAATATAACCAATGAAACATCTGGGCTTCCATGTGTTGTTTCATTCATCAAATTTCAACAAATCCTCATCTGGTTCACAACACGCAAGAGATCTCTACAGTCCCTGGTGATGCTGTCTGAAATACTCGCAATAGATTAACTGCTTGTTTGAGTGCATACTAAATTCCAGATGCTGCCATGTGTACTAGCATTGTTTACTTTAAATTATATATTGCAGTTCATTAATTCAAAGCAAGACCTAAGCATTTACATGAGGCCAGTCTTATTGATAGTTCGATGCAAATAAACATGCTCTGTTTAACCAGGAAGAATATTTTTAGAAGAGCTGGTTGGAAAGAAGATACATTTTGGAAACTCGTAATATATAGCCTCGTAGGCCATATATTATAAATTTGTAGATTTGCTTTAAAAGCTTATGAGCTGCCTAGCATTAACTTTTATACTGTTTTTATTCAGTCTGTAAATTCATCACCTTTGAAGCACCCCTACTCCAATCATTCATAATTAGGTGAAATATGTTTGGTATATTATGTTTTTAAGATTTTTTTCTTGAATATCCTGTCACTAACG